>NC_056731.1:1849593988-1849753988 GCF_019279795.1 Protopterus annectens
AACACAGACACAAGCACTTCCACTCCTTCAAAAACACCACTTACCTGTATCAACAAAACATACTTTTAAGATTTCATATATTTGACAATGTGAATGTTTGATAAAGACAACCACCTTTTGTATTTATTGTGCATTCAATAAAACGCAGTGTGTGTGTGTGTGTGTGTGTGTGTGTGTGTGTGTGTGTGTGTGTGTGTGTGTGTGTGTGTGTGTATGTATCTATATCTATATATATATATATATATATATATATATACATATATACACATACATACAATACACATGCACACACATATACATGTGCACAAGAGTGCAAATGAAAACAATTCATTGAAAACATATTTCTGAACTTAACATGTTTTCTTATTATAAACCTGAGGAAACAAAATTATTTAGTTATACAATTATAAGAATAATACTGAGATATGAGTTGTTACAACACTAGATTATGTGTGGGATACTCTTAAATACCTTAACCTATTCAATGAATCAAAAAACTTATCCTCTTTTTTTTCTTATAGTCCTGTCTCATTTCTATCACTTTACCCATACTTAACTCATACAAATAGTAACTTAAAATGAAGTGAACAACTTACTTATGTACTAGCTGACAGTATGGATGTTCCAAAATTAAAAACAATGGTCTACGCTTCAGCACTCTGTATTCCATACGCATTAACTGAGCCTATGACAGCATAAAATCTCTCACAAAATTATAAGACAAAATACACATACATTTTACTATATGGACATAAGATATTAGCATTTAAAGATAAATGAACTTTTGGATTATAAAAGAAGGCACAATCAGACGTACCATGAACAATGAGTGTGGCCACCGTCTTGTTATCAGCAGCATCACAGATGTATTTGCCCTGATCTTCATAATCACATTTGCTAATTATAAGGCTTCTCTTCTTTCCCTTGGAAAACATGCTGTACCTTTTACCAGGTCGGAGCTCTGTTTCATCCTATGTTTGTAAAAAAAAAAAATAAATTCAATAAATCAAGATATGAAATGTAGTTATATGAGGATGGGCAATATTTCTGTAGCTTATACCTGCAGTGACAGTGATCAGAAACACATCTAGTTAAACACTGCAACTGGTTTTGAGTATAGCAAAATCATACAACAGGAAAATCTAATGTCACTGTGACAGTATTACCTGTGTAAAGCAATATCCCACACCCTCTTCCCAGTGAAATAAGCAGATTTACTTATAAAATTCTATAAAATTCACCTGTCACCATTACAAATAAATGATGTCATATCAGTTATAGATAAAGCAAAGCATTAGTTCTGTTTGATGCCATCTGTGATATGAGTATGGTGGTAGCAACAGTAGTCTGAATTTTAGTGTACTGCAAACAAGATAAACATTTCATTAATTTCCTGAATTCAAAATCCAAACAAGTTTTTTGAGATTGTCTTTTGGATTATTTGAAAGTTAGCATCTCTATAACACTGCAACATACTCCATACAATTTCACAGGTGAAGTCTGACTGCAGGCTATCTTTAACTGCAAAGATGGAGTAAATAATATATCTCTTATTAGCTCTATCAAATGATCTATGAAGAGAACCATCCTTGATAGACCTTAGGGCTGGGTTTACACTCTTCACCAATTAACATTTAATACTGAAACACACAGTTGTCTGATTTATGGGGAAACTTAGCAGCCAAGGCTGGCTGCAGGGACCACCCATGAACACAGGGTATGGAGAAAGGGTATCCCTGATCTAACAAGTAGGGTTATTTTCTTATATCAATAGACACAATAAGAATATATTTATTATGTCTCACAATGAGGACCCTTGTTGACGGTCCTATGGTTGAGCTGAATTCCCAGCAGTAAATTACCAGATAGAAAGAAACCAGTTATTTACACTAGGGCTTACAAGAAGGCTGAACACATGAAGACTTTTATTCAGAGGCCTGACTCTATGACGGTGGACAGGAAGATGCAACAGAATACAGCATCATGGTCTCCAATGACCAAGGCAATTAAGCCAGCCAAAGTCAGACCAAGAAAGCACTGAAAACAGCTACTTCTAAAGATAAGCAGACTAGACCACAGGAAAAAAATTGTGAAGAGAACTGAAATGTCCATCCAACAAGATGAAAAAGCAACTGTAGATTCCTTTTCCATTCTAGGTGTCATCGAATGAATTACTGGCCTGCTCAGGGTGCAGCCACTTTTAAGGGGAAACTCTCAAGAATACCACACCATTCTTGAGATAAATAGGTAGATCAAAACCTTCCAGTATCTGAAAATTGCACGAAGCAAATAGGAAAAGGACCTGCCCAAAGTCAGAGATCACCCTCTCAAATCAAGGTGGAAAAAGGATGACACCCTCATAGTGAGGTAAGGTATAAACACTTGCAACCCTCAGAACTGGGACACAAGCAGGACATGGAGTCACATGGAAATTTGATACCTATGGATAAACTCCAAAATCACAGGGAAAAGAATCCAATGGTAAATAAGCAGTACTGCCTTCTACCAGTAACTAAGTGTATGGAGTGTTGCAGCCCTTGCAGTGAACCAAAATCTAGCAACAAGTGTTACATCCCCTGTCCTTGATAAATCCCACAATACTACTGAATCCACATCAGTAAACTACAAGAGTGGAAGAAATCAGAGGACCATACAGAACATGGAGCCATGGAAACAGAGTTTCACCAACACACACCAGGCTGCCCAAATGCTACTTGAGACTATAATGCTTGTAGAAAGGAAGTTCATAGATTAAATGGTCACAGCTTCAATATCTGCAAAAAGACATTCTAAAGCAAGCACTGCAAGCTGACATTCATGTAACTGTGTTGACCTTGGCTACAGCAAAGGCTGACAGATGAAACCAACTGACTGCAGAATTGAATGCAGATGCCATTCTGTTAAGAGTCAAAGTGGCAGCTATGAAACTCTCCCTCTATGAGGCCAAGGAGACAGACATCAATCCATCTAACTAAACCATCAAAAATAACTTAGGATACTGCTGAGCAAGCAGTGAAATTGCATGGAGTACAAAAAGCATGAAAAAGAACAGACAAGTTCAGGGAAACATTTAAGTAGCTTAAAGTCACCGTCTAAGGAGAACAGAACTGTGGCAGGTTAGTCACACCTGATGGAGGGGTCAAGGGAGGTCCCCCACCTGCTGACCTAAAGATCTGGGATTTTTCTCACAGTCAGGGCTACAAGCAAGAGAGTTTAGTCTAAAGACCAGCTTTAGTACTTCATATTCTTAACTTCCATACTTCTTACTCTTCAGGCTCAAGGGGGCATATACAACTCAATTTAGCCTTAACTGAAGTCCCTC
This sequence comes from Protopterus annectens, assembly GCF_019279795.1. Taxonomy (NCBI): domain Eukaryota; kingdom Metazoa; phylum Chordata; order Ceratodontiformes; family Protopteridae; genus Protopterus; species Protopterus annectens. The sequence goes on from NC_056731.1 coordinate 1,849,597,311, forward strand.
AAAGGAGGGAATGCTTCAAAAGGGAACAGAGGAGAAGCACACCCAAAGGAAATGTTCAACTACCCAAAACATGGAGTCAGTATTGCCTACTCCACTTAGAAAAGCAAAGCCTAAGCATAATGAAAAAGTATCTGAAGTACACATGCGACTAATCAATAGGGTATTCTTCAATCCAAACTAGGAACTGTTTCCATTTAGAAACCTAAATGAAAGGTTTCCTAGTAGCCCCCAGCTCCTCAGTCAGCAAGCCACTGGAATCAAGAGTACAGGTCTTGAGGTACAACAGGTCATCACCTAGACCAGTGGGGGGCATCTCTGGCTTAGAACTGGGGAGCTCTCTAATTCCAAGAAAATGAAAGATTAATTTCATACATGAATCAGACACTGAGAGCTTGAACTTAATATCTGAACTTTGAGATGAGACATGGAATCAGAGTAACAAGAAAATGTAGAAAACCACTCCATGCAACAGAAGAGCATAACCCCCTTCCCCTCTCCTTCTCATCCTACTGCACTAGGCATAAGGAGGCAAGGACTGTGATCCTCCCAGGTGGTGGAACAGACAGTCTCTGCATTGCCTCACCTCTAAACACTTAGCACAGATACAGCCACTGTACCACAGATCCAGGACATGACTGAGAGTGGCACAGTGTGATCACCAACATGTTGTCATATACTGCAATAAGAAATACTGAGAAAGTGAAGCACGGCCATAGTGAGTTGTCATGTGAACAATCACTTCCTTCAAGAAATAATGGCCTTGTGCTCTCATGCTTTATAAGGTACCAGGCTCTAGATGGGGTGCCAAGCCAAAAACAAAGGGAATAACTGGAATATTCTAAACCCCACTGCTAAAAAGTCCAGGAACCCTGCCCCTAGCCCCATGTGATCAGAGGCAGATTTCCAAAGCTGGCAGTGCCCACTGACCTGATCAAAAATATGGTTAGATGAGGCAATCCTTCCAAATGCCAAAGCTTGTCTACAGTGACAGAAGGATTTGGATTAAAGAGCTACCAGCCCTACTTTCATAGGAGAATTCCCACTGCCATAGGAATACGATTAGAGAACAGCACCAAGAAAAGGTCTGATAGGTGTTGTGTCTCCTTATAATTTACTGCAATATCCACATATGCAAGCATGTTCTGGTATCATGAATAAAATGGAAACAATTCTGATCAGGCAGAAAAGTCTGTTCACAGGCAAACAAAAGCATCCATGCCCAAATAGCAAAACTGTGAACTTTTGTGCCTTTCAAAGGAAGCATACAACTCTGTGCTGAAAAGAAAGCAAAAACCTAACCAGGAGTTAGACTCAGTATCTGTGTAAAATGCAGCAGCCCTGTGTGATTACAGCCAAGGGGAATGACCATCTAGGCAAGCTCTAGGAATCCCAAGACATAGCTACCAGTAGGTGGTTCCCCACAAGAAGGACACAGAAATTCCATTTTCACCAACATTCAGCCACAGCAGCCAACACCTAGGAAGGATTCAAACTCAGAGAAAATCAAACTGGAAATCTAAGCCAGGACTGATGCCCAACCAAAACAAAATAGAAGGAATAACTACAGCTATCAGGACTCATGAAGTGAGCTGTGCAAGCATCCCAAAGTTTAACTAACATCCAAGTCCCCCTGCAAGAGAAAGGCTACTTTCAGGGCAGCAGTGACACTGAGGCTAAGAACCAGATGATGGCAAGGGGTAAGTGGCAGAAGGAGCAACCTATGACATCCATCTAAAAAATGGGATAGGCTCCTGTACCCAGAGCAACAGAAGCTGGGCCTGTCCCAAGAGCTCCAGTGCAATGGAACTGCCCACTAATGCAAATAACTAAGAGTAGTCAAACGTAGTTGTGACATAAACATAAAGGGAGGTACTGTATACTCACCACAGCAAACCAGGCACATCACAACCTATCCCCCTCCCCAGAAGTCCACACCAGACATGGAGTGCAGCAAAGAGTCAGTACAGTTAAGAGCTCCGTCCAGCATTGAGGAGTGGGATACTAAAAGACACTTTGCTTTGTTCTTAAGGTAGCAATACATTCTTCTCTTTTCTCAGAGGCAGAGTGAGGAGCTAATGATGTGGGAAACAGCCCCTTCACCTAGGTGTGGACTTGCTTCCTCTTAAGGAGGCCTAACATCAGTGTCAAAGACACCTAGTTAAATATCACTCCGTCTTTGAAGCAGGCATTCAGAACACAGAAGAAGAGTCATTCTTCAAAAGGGGATGGTACTCCATCTGTAGAGATAAATGCTTGAGTCTGCATCTCTGGCCACACCAGCTGTGAAATTATACAAGACTACTGGGCAGCTCACCTAAACAGCTGCAGACAGGGTGTAGAAGAGGAAAGTACAGTTGTGTACACTTACCATAAATGTAGATGTTCAAGTGTATTCACTGTTGCAGTCCTACCCAATGGATTATCTGGCTCCCGGTAGACCTCGATCGACCAGAATACCACAGGTAAGTAAAAATGATGTCGGCTATCATCGGTTGTAAAGGACGTCAGATACAAAAGGTGTCAGACAACGTCACTTCCTCAGTCTTTCTTGCCATAACATTCAGAAGCCCCCAGAAAACAAGGCTTAAACTAAATTTTGCCTGTACCTTAGGATAAGAGAAAAAGGGGGAAGGAGGGAGGGAAAGCAGGACTGCAATAGTGACTACACTAGAACATCTACATTTATGGCAAGTGTAGACAACTGTACTATGTTCGTGTTTCACTGCTGCAGTCCTAACCAATGGGTTGATTACCAAAGCTCAGAGAACAGGGAGGAGGAACTAACAGAATCAAGGATTGGAGATAATGCCCTGCAGAACAGCAGTGGCAAACCCTGCCCTAGCTTTTGAAAAACAAAGGCAAATTATAATGTTTTGTGAAAGTGTGAACAGAAGACCATGTGGCAGCTTCCAAAATATCTTTAGTAGGGACACCCCCTTAAAAAGGCTGCAGAAGTGGAAGCTGCTCTAGTTGAGTGGGTCCTAACCCCTTGAGGAGGAACCTTGCCATGAAAGGAATAACAAAAAGTAATACAATGAGCAATCCATTTCAAAATGGTTTGCTTAGAAATAGCCTTGCCCTGGGATCCAGGGGCAAAGCTGACCAATAGCTGAGCTGATTTCCGAAGGTCTTTAGTCCTGTCCAGGTAAACCCTGAGCTGTCTATGCACATCAAAAGAATGTAAGATCCTTTCACCTCTATTTCGAGGATTAGGAAAGAAGGTTGGAAGGTTTATGGACTGATTAACAGTCAGGCTAGAAACCACTTTAGGCATAAAAGAGGGGTTGATTCTCAGAGAGATCCTATCTGCATGGAAAATAAGAAAAGGCTCCACAGCCATCAAAGCATGCAGCTCTGAAACCCTCCTTGCTGAAGATATAGCTAAGAGGAAGGCAGTCTTCCACGAGAGAAACTATAAATCTGCAGAGGCAGCTGGCTGAAAAGGAGGAAGATTGAGTTTCTCTTGAACAAAATTAAGATCCCAGGTTGGAGTAGGCACCCTTCTGGTTGGTTTTAAGTTGCAAGCACCTCTGAGAAACATTTTCATCAGAGGATGAGAAAAAATGGGTTGTTCAAAAGAACAATGAGCAGAAATGGCTGAAACATTGATCTTGACAAAGGAAAAAGAAAGACCACCCTGAAGCAAAAAGAAAGACCACCCTAAAGCAAATCAGCCAGGTATTCCAGGATCAGAGTAAGGGTATGCTGAGAAGAAGATTCCCCTCTAGCCTGCATCCAAAGAGAGAATCTTTCCCATTTGTCAACATAAGACTTCCTGGTGCTAGGCCTCCTGGCCTCCCTCAGCACATCAACCACCTGCTGGGACAGGGAAGAAGAATAGGATGGAGTCATATACAATGAGCCAAGCTGCCAAATGTAGAGACTGAAGATGAGGATGCAGAATGCTTCCCCCTTCCTGAACCAAAAGATCTGGCTTCAGAGGAAGATGCCAAGGAGGAAATTGGGAGAGACTGCGAAGCAGTGGATACCAATGCTGCCTGGGCCAGTCTGGAGCTATGAGAATAGTCCAAGGTCGTTTGTCCCTGATCTTTAATAATACTCTAGGAAGAAGAGGAAGAGGAAAGAAGGCATAAACTGACAGCGGTGTCCAAGGGAAGGACAAAGCATCCACTCTCCAGGCTCTGCTGTGATGCTGTCTGGTACAAAAAAGAGGTAGAAGATGGTTGTCTGGAAAGGAGAAGAGATCCACCTGAGGAGTGCCCCAACGTTGAATGATGCTGTAAAAAAACTGCTCTGTTCAGCTGCCAATCATGAGGATCCAGGGTCTGTCTGCTCAACTGCTCTGCCAAAACATTGAGCCTTCCTGGAAGAAACTGAGCTAGGAGATGCAGGCCCAGGGATGCTGATATGGACCAAAGACTCATGCTCTGTCTGCACAGGAGGTTGTTGATGTACCACATGACTGCGGTGTTGTCTGTCTTGACAAGAAGGGTCCCTGGAGAAAGAAGATACTTGAAAGCTAGCAAAGCCTGCTGGACTGCCATCAACTCCTTTAAATTTATGTGCAGGTGCATCTGCTGGGCATTCCAACTTCCCTGTATGCATCTGCCATCCAGGTGAGCTCCCCAGGCATAGTCCGATGTGTCTGTGGTAAGAACTTGAGTGGCCAGGGGTGGGCGAAAAGGCATGCCTTTGTTCTGTAGACAGGCTGTTGCCCACCAAAGAAACTCTGTCCGCAGACATGGAAGTAGAGGAATTATCACATCCAGGTCCTGTGTGTGTTGACACCAAGTGTTCTTGAGGTACCATTGCAATTTCCTCATATGCAGTTTTGCATATAAAATCATGAGAATGCAAGAGGCCATGAAACCCAGAGCTTTCAGGTATTTCCTTGCAGGAAGCTGGGACAGGCTTGCCAAGTCCTTGAAGTAAATTGAAAGAGTTGTCTGCTTCTCCTGGGTGAGATATATCATCTGGACGACTGTGTTCAGACTCGCTCCCAGGAATGTAATCTCTTTGGATGGCACCATTTTTGATTTTTCCACGTTGAGAGTGTAACCCAGGGAAGAGAGAAGAGTCTTTACAAATTCCAGATCCTTTAGCAGCTGTTCCTGAGAATTTTCTTGAATTAAACAGCCGTCCAAGTATGGATAAATCTGAATTTTCTTTTGCCTGCATAAAGCAATGACTGGAGCCAGGCACTTTATGAAAACTATGGGAGCAGTAGATAAGCCAAAGGGCAGCGCAGAGGATTGATAATGTTGCTTGCCCAACCGGAAACAAAGGTACTGCCTGCAACTTTCCCTGATAGGGATGTGCAGATAAGCTTCTCTGCGATCTAATGTTACCAGCCAGGAATCCTTTTCTAGCATTGACAGTAACTGATGCAGAGTGAGCATTTTGAACTTTGGAATTATCAAGAAAGTGTTCAGGATGGATAGATCCAGGATGGGACGCCAGGTGCATTCTTTTTTTGGAACTAGGAAAAGTCTGGAATAGAATCCCTGGCCTACCTGCTGAGCAGGAACTGATTCTATTGCTCCCAGATGTAACAGAGACAAAATTTGCTTTTCTACTTCTGCCCTTTGGTTTGGAGGAGCGTCCGGGAATCCTTTGGGTACTGGAAAGGTGTGGAAAGAAAACTTGTGCCCTAGGGATACAGTTCTGACTACCCATTTGTCGTCTGTGATGGTGGCCCAAACATTTGCAAACAGGGCCAACCTTCCCCCTAAAGGACTTTCCGGGCAGGCAAGAACAGGCAGAAGTTGGACAGAGTCATTGAGAATGTTTAGAATGAGATGCAGGTTTAGAACTTCCCACCTTGGAAGAGGAAGCCTGGCACTGCTAAGACCTTTGAGGGATAGCCCCCTGTCCCCTAGAAGATTTGTAACCTCTAGTCCTAGAACGGCTCTGTCTGCTAGTATCAGGGAACGTCCAACTCTTAGAAGGGTAATTCCTGCTAAAGCGAGAAGGCTGAACTTGCAGAAAGTCTTTAACTGTCTGCATAGACTTGGCCTTGTCTTCCATCTTCTTGAGCACTTCCTTTGCTTTCCTGCCAAAAAGACTGTCCTTATTCAAAGGTACATCTAAAAACTTAACTTTAACAGGCTCTGGTAGGGGCTGCTCCCTGAGCCAAGCGTGCCTTCTAATAACAGAGCCAGTAGCTGTAGCCCTAGAGGAGGTTCTAGAATGTCAAAACCACAATGTAAAGAATGCTTATTGACTAGACTGGCAGAATTCAGCAAACCCTGCATATCCTTACTATCCGCCAACTGAGGCATACATGCTATCCTAGCTTTAATAGCTTCCAAGATGTGCTGCTGGTACTTCAGCATATGAAAAAGACAATTAGTAGATCTAATAGCAAGAGTGGCAGAGGTATAAACCTTTTTATCCCATCTATCTAGGTTCCTGGATTCCCTGTCAGAAGGAACAGGATTTTTAGTAACAGTGGCCTTAACTCCTTTAGGGCCCTGAGAAACAACCTCTGAATCAGCCAATGGATTCCTGAAAAGAAACAAATGAGAATCAGAAACTCTATAGTACCTGTCAGTTTTCCTGGGAGCAGGAGGAACCAAATTTGGAGTCAAGGAATTTTCCAGAAAAACATCATCAACAACTTCCAACATAGGAGGAATACCCAAAGGCTTATGCTGAGGCAAATCCAAAAACTCCCTAATCCTTTTCTTAGAAAGGGGGTAATCCTGACTTTCCCATTTAAAATGTTCCCTGAGAGTATTTAAAGTATCACCAAAAGAGAAATCCTCTGGAGGAGAAGCAGAAGGGATGGACTCCTCTGCGTCTGAATCCTCAAAAGGAGAGAAAGCTTGAGAAACTTCTTCATACACAGAAATACTAGTAGTATCAGAACCTGAAAAGGACAAAGCTTCAGTAGAGACATCCCTACCCCTTTTTGAAGGAGGAGGCTGTGAACCCCTAATAAGAGTCAAAAGGTCATCAGCCATTTTAACCATTTGAGAATGAGGGGAACGAGAGGAAACCGGACCCTGTGAAAATGTCTAGGACCTGTTTGCTTAACAGGGGCCCCTTGTCTGCCTTTAGAGTATTAGCCATGCGAGTCTGCAAGTCTGGGTGCAGCACCCCCCCCCCACGAGTTAAGAGGTCTGAGATCAGGGGAAGCTGCCTGGAAGGCTGTAAGGTCAGGCTGTGCAGTAAGGGGTACCAATGTTGTCTGGGCCAATCTGGAGCAATGTGGATGGCCTTTGGTCTCCCCTCCCTTATTTTGATCAGTACCTTGGGAAAAGGAGGCAGAGGAGGGACTGCGTACACAAAGAGGATGCCCCCCAAGGGAAGGTCAAGGCATCCACCTTCCATGCTAGATGGTGGTACTCCCTGGTACATAACTTATTCAGCTGATGGTTGGGATAAGAAGCAAAGCGATCCACCTCTGGAGTCCCCCACACCTGAGTGATTTGTAAAAAGATTTTTCTGTGGAGTTGCCATTTGTGGGGGTCCAGTAGGTTTCTGCTTAAGTGGTCTGCCAGGGTGTTGTTGATCCCTGGTAGGTATTGGGCTATCAGGTGTAGTGCCATGGAAGAGGCTGCCACCCAGAGGTTCATGGCTAGCCTGCACAGAGGGTAAGAGTGGGTCCCTCCCTGTTTGTTGATGTACCACAGTACTGTGGTGTTGTCTGTTTTGATAAGGAAAACCCCTGGCTTAGAATGGGGTTGGAAGGATGTCAGAGCATTTTGTACTGCCATCATTTCCTTCGGGTTAATGTGTATGGGAAGGTGCTGGGCATCCCAAAGACCTTGGGTGCACCTGCCTTCTAGGTGAGCACCCCAAACTATGTCTGAGGCATCGGTGGTAATGGTCTGCCCAGCTGGGGAGAGGACAAAGGAAAGACCCTTGTGCTGGGCACAGGCCCCTGCCCATCAGGGAAACTCGGCCCGTGCTAACACCAAAGGTTCTTTAGGTACCACTGAAGTTTTCTCATGTGAAGCCTGGCCAGAGGAATTGGAAGGATGCAAGATGCCATGTACCCCAAGACTTGCAGGAACTTCCTCGCAGTGAGGTGACTTCTGGAAGCCAGCTGGGTAAAATAGAGAGGCAGGAAGCTCTATTTTTCTGGAGATAAGAAGGCCATTTGGGATGCTGTGTCCAGCAGTGCTCCCAAAAAATAATCTTCCTGGAGGGTGTTTGCCTTGATTTCTTCTCATTGATGGTGTACCCTAAGGAGGTTAGGAGGGATTTGACAAAGAGGAGGTCCTTGAGGAGCTTTTCTTTGCAATCTGCCTGAATGAGGCAGTCGTCCAGATAAGGGTAAATTTGTATACTTTTCTGTCTGCAAAAGGCTATGGCCGGGGCTAAGCATTTGGTGAATACCCTGGGAGTAGTAGATAAGCCAATGGTTAGCACAAAGAACTGAAAGTGTTGGGAGACTGCTCTGAAGCAAAGGAATTTCCTGCAGGATTCCCTTATGGGGATGTGGAGGTAGGCATCGTTTAGATCTAGGGTAACTAACCAGGCATTTTTTGTCAGCATAGGCAGCAGCTGCTGCAAAGTTAGCATTTTGAATTTGGGGACCACCAGGAAGGTGTACAGAATGGATAGATCCAGGATGGGGCGCCAAGTGCCCTCTTTTTTGGGAACAAGGAATAGTCTGGAATAAAAGGCTTTGCCTGTTTGATCTGAAGGGACAGCTTGTACTGCCCCTTGGGATATGAGAGTTTGGACTTGTTTCAATGCCTCTGCCCACTGATTTGTAGGTAAGTCTGGGTACCCTCTTGGAATTGGGAGTTCATTGAAGGAGAATTTTTATCCTTGAGAAATGATCTTTAAGACCCATTCTTCTTTTGTTACAGAAAGCCAATTTTCTTTGCAGAGGGAGAGCCTTCCTCCTAGTTTTTGGTGAGTGAAAAGAAGGAAGAGGGGGGAGAGGGAGTCATTGAGAGTTTTTGCCATAGAGGGATGGCATAGAACTCCCTGCCTTTGAAGTGGAAGTGGTCCACTGTTTGGTTCTCTGCTGTCCCTGGGATAGATGTCTGGGTGACCTGTCCCTGCAGGGCTTACCTTGTCCCTGTCTGCTAGGTGCAAAGGACCAATGCTTTGAGGAAAAAGTCCTGCTGAACCTAGGAGGTTGTACCTGAAGGAAATCTTTTACTGTTTGCATAGATTTTGCTTTGTCTTCCATCTTTTTTAAGCACCTCTTATGCTTTTACTCCAAGCAAGTAGTCCTTATCCAAGGGTGCATCAAGTAATTTAGATTTGACATGATCAGTGAGAGGTTGTTCCTTCAACTATGCATGACTCCTAATAACAGATCCTGACACTGCTGCCCTGCTTCAGGCTTCTAGGGCATCATATTCACATTGTAATGAGTGTTTAGCCACTTAACAAGTAGAGTGCAGTAAATCTGCTAACTCTTTCAAATTGGCACAGTCAGGAAAGGTTGAAATCTTTTGTTTTAATAGTTCCAAAGTGTGATGTTGATATTTTAACATGTGGAACTGACAGTTGAGTGCTCTGATAGCTAAGGTTGCAGAGGTGTATACTTTTTTACCCCATCTGTCCAGAGCTCTGGAGTCCTTGTCAGAAGGAGTAGGATTCTTTGCAGAACTAGCCTTAGCTCCTTTTGGTCCCTGTGTAATGACGTCCGTGTCTGCAGCAGGATTTCTGTACAGGTATTTTTGAGAATCCGGTACTCTGTAAGACATGTCAGATTTTCTGGGAGCAGGTGGGAGGACATCAGGAGCTAAGCTGGATTCATGGAAGACATCATCAACCACCTCTAAGACTGGAGGGATGGCCAAGGGTCTGTGCTGGGGCAGGTCTAGAAACTCTCCTAGTCTTTTCTTAGACTGAGGGAAGTCCTGGGATTCCCAGTGGAAATGTTCCTTGAGGGTGTGAAGGGTTTCCCCAAAGGAAAGATCTTCTGGTGGGGAGGCAGAAGGAATGGATTCCTCTGCATCTGAATCCTCAAAAGCAGTAAGAGGCTGTTGTTCCTCTTCAAAATCGCTACAGTCAGAATCCTCAGAATCCTGTTCTGTCAGTATTACAGGGGAAGGGTCTCTTTTCCTTTTAGAAGGTGCGGCCTGACTACCCCTGAAAAGGGTGATAAGATCCTCCACCATTTTAAGCATTTGAGCGTGGGGTGGTGGAACAGGAGTAAAATGGTGGCTAGAGGTAGTTTTCCTAGAAGTGGCCTTGCCTCTAGGCCTAAGAGTATCCATTGGTCTGAGAGAAACGGTCGTTGGAGGAGAAGATGATTGTCTAGATTTGGTAGTGTGAAAAACCTCCTTGGAAGCCAGTGCCTGCATCGTGGCTCCGGACCCAACCAAGGCAGAGACAACCAAAGGTTCAGAAGACGAAGAAGATCTCTGCGGAATACCGGACTCAGAAAGGGTCCCAGTAGAGGCCTGCGAATGTATCGAATCGGGCATTAGAGGCTGCAAAGGCACCTCACTGAATTCCGGAGAACTGACGATCTGCTTAGCGGTAGAGTCGTTGGAGGGCTTAGCCTTGTGTGGTCTGTCTGTATCTTTATCCTTACTTTTTTTGGAATGTCTACGCATTGTTGGCTGATGTACGCCATTTCAAAATGTGAAGATGGAAGACGAAAATACCTGGCTACAAAAAGAGCTCTATGACGAATGGTTTTCACGTTAAAGAGGGCATAGAACTGGCAACGGGGGACGTCATGGTCTGGGCCTAAACAAGTGATGCAGTATGAATGGAAGTCTCGGTGTAGTATTTTCTTTCCACAGGCGAGACAATTCTCAACTTTTTCGGACATCGGTTAATGCAAGAAAAAAGTATCCCCAATGGCGTACTTAGCTTTAGACGTTTTCAGCTGTAATTCAATCTCTGATAGTGACCAACCGGCACACTTGTGAACTGCTTCTGCTACGGGCTCCACGGCAAGAAAGACTTATGTAATGGCATTGGCTGCCTTCCTTTATAGCACTGATTACCTGACGTCAGGCAGCAAGTGACAGCAGCCAATGCAGAAAAACATTGACTCTAGTATTCGGGCCGGCCAAGGGCTACCACAGCAGGGATAACCCACAGGTGATGACTGCAACAGTGAAACACGAGGAATATCAGAAAATGTAAACCTGACACAGAAAAGCATAAAAAGCATAAAGGCATTTGAAATCTTCGAGAATTAGAATGTGATGATAAACATCTTTTAAAGATAGTTACTAGAAAACAGAGGTGGAATGACAGGTAGACTCTGGAAAAGGCATTTTTGAATTTTGGGATTTTAATGTGAAGTTTTGGAAAAGAAAGATCTAAGACAGGTCTCTAGGCTTCTTCTTTCTTTGGCACCAAAAATAATCTTGAATAAAAATCCTTCCTTATTTGATATGGTAAAACAGGTTCTATAACCCCCTGATACAGCATATAATGTAGAAAAGGCGGAAACGGGGAGGTCTTATTGCATGGATGTACAGGAACCCCTTGAAAAGGAGGAAGGGAATCTTACTGCAAGATGCAGCTTTTTTGAATGATTCTTAGAAATAAGTGTCTGAAGTTATTTGGTGCCATAACAGAATGTGAAGACCTAGACTTCGAGAAAGCATTACTGAAATTTCAGGGTGGGGAGGAGAAGAAATCATGTAGTCTATCTGCTTTTTTAGATTGTCCTTGATTTTGTAAGGACACTCCCTTCTGTTCTAAACCCCTCTGGCATTGCTTGGCAGAGAAATTACTACAGAGTCTGAACTAGGGTTTGAAAAATTAAAATTGTGGGTCTGAGGAATCTTTTTTTTAACACTTGTATTGAATTACATTTAAGACATAGTCAAACATGCATTTATAAAAAAGAAAACAACCCATGTTAACATGCTCGAGTTTTTATGCAATTATCATCAATCCAATGGCTCACTTTCTGCCATCCCTTAAGCCTTACTCCTTGTTCCCAAAATTTCCTTTTTTTCTGTGTAGTTTGCTCCTATCCTTTTCTAAAGATTCCTCCTCCTCCAGTTCTTTTATCTATGTTAATCCTTGAACTTCTGAGTCCCTTATTTTTTATTATTTTCTTACAAGTACAGCTGGTTTAGACTTTGATTTCCATTTTTTAGCAACTGTTTTTTTTTTGTCAGCCACAATAAATAACTTAACAAGGCCTTACTATGCCTAGGCAATTCAGATCCCAGCTAAAAAAAATAATTTCTTTAGTTACATCAATTTCCTCACTCAATATTTATGACATAGTACTCTGTAAGGAATTTGTAGTCTGCCAACTTATTATACTCCCAAAACATATGTTCCCATTTACTTCATTCTTCCCATCACACCTCCAACATGTACCAACTAATGGAAGAAAAATATCTGGAGTATATCTGGGGTACAAAAATACCAATGCAAGAAAATCCAGACTTTGTTGCATATCTGGGGGCCATGCATATGTTCTCTCATTGTTTCCTTGTGAATTGCTTATCTAATATCTATTCCCAGTCTTTTCTAACCTCCTCTGATTGAGTCCTATAGTTATCGTATAATATTTTATTTGCCTTGCTAATTATTCTTTTTTAACAGCAGCTTCTGTTCTAGATTCAAGTAAAAACTCAACCATTGCAGATCTTTCAATTAGGATTCCACTACCTCTTTCTCTTTGCCTATACTCTGATATCAATCCCTGATAGGGAAGGCAGCATCTAACCTACAGTCCAAATGTCTTCTTGGCAGCTTCCCATCCTATAACCTTTTCCTATCTTATTATTTACTCATTACCTTAGTTCCTTTGCCAGTTTTCTCCAGTAAATTCCAGCCTCCTCTTGCTTATTCTCTGTACTCCTGACTGCAGTCATCCTTACTGGCAGAATCTCCTTTTCCATTCTCGCTTTGGCTTAGTTCTTAGAATACTTTCTGTACAGTTATTGTTATTCTCCTTAAGGACCTGCATCCAAAGCCCATTCTCTCCTTATTTCTTGACCCCCCACCACACACGCACACACACACTTCATCAACATCCCTTTCTTCTTTGAATTACAGTTTTTTGGTTGCGTTATGAATATGAGCCTTAACTGTTTAACCCTAGAATATCCCTTCAAATCAGACAATCCAAAACCACCATATTCTATTGGAAGGATCAACTTTTGCCTTTTGCCTTCTTTCCCTCCCAGATAAAAATATTCAACTCTTTATTAATTATTATCCAAAACTTCTCATTTTGATAAAAATATGCCTGACCTGTATATAAAACTAAAAGGAATACATTTTCACAGGTTGTACCTAGCTATCCATATCCAAAAACAAGAGTTTACAGTTTCTCAGTTTTTGTATTATCTTTTGTTTAGTCTCTTCCCACATATCCTTAGCTGCCATAACAGAATCCTTTTTTAACTTATACACCTAAATATTTCATTTTATTGTGTCCCTATTACTAAGTTAATTCAAATGTGGTTATATAGTTTACAGCTATAGCATTTGTTTTGCCTGTATTAATTTTATACTTCGAAAAAAATCTGAAATTGTCTCAGAATATTCCACAGTGGTGAGATGCCCTTTTCTCGTTTTACCAGGTGCAAAATAATATTGTCTGCAAATAAACCCAACTTTTCTTGATTACCATGCCAATTCCATCCTTGAATTTCTGAGTCCCTTATTTTCTATTATCTTCTTCGCAAATGTTTCCAAAGATAATGTGAATAACAAACAGGAAAGAGGTCACATCTGCCTGGTTCCTCTACTGAGACACAACATATCAAAAAAGAACCTTCCCACTTTAATTTGTGCCTCAGATCCCTCATATATCCTCCCAGTTAACCTTATTGCATGCGGGAATGCAAATGCTTTCACTGCCCTATTCATACAATCTCTGCTTACTCTGTTGAATACTTTCTCTGCATTAACACCTACCAACAACAGTAGTATTTACTTACATTTTACTTCCATCTGGATGATCACTGCTCTATTAATGTTGTCAAATGTTTACTTCACCCCCACAAAACTATATTGATCCATATCTATCGGTTTTGGCCATTATTTTACCTACTATAAACATAAACACTTTTTTCATCATGTTTTAAAATTTAAATGGACCTATATTAAGCTGGGTCTGATCAGTCATTACCATCATTAGGTATTACAGCCACCACAGCTTTCTTCTATGAAGCTGGTGCCTCCCTTCCTTTTAAAGTGCTGCTAAACAAACCTTCCAGGTCATTACCACGTTTTTCACTCGTAGCTTCCAAACGTCCACATGAATACCATCTATTCCCGGAGATGCTCCTGCAGATTGATTATACTCATGTCCTCCTGTCTTAACTGCCAACCGTTGAGCCTCATCTACCTCTAACCTTGGCATATTTAAGTCTTCCATAAATATTAACATTGGTACATTTTCATTATTTACACATTCCCCTGTTTTACACAAATTTTCATAACATTTCTGAAATGCCGCTAAGACCTCTATAGGATCTCTGGTTAATTTTCTTGTTATAGACTCCCTAAGTTTGGCAACAACTCTTTCTACTTTCTGTTGTCTAAGTCACTGTGTTAAGAGTTTTTGTGCTCTGACATTATTATCAAAAAACAGTTGCTTAACAGCAATCTTTCTAAACTCACGCATATTATCCAGATACTCTCTTATTTTCTCTTTAGCATGCTGCAATTCTGCCTGTTCTTGTTCTGTGAGATTTATTTTATACTGCAATACTTTAACCATTGTCAACCCCTCAAAATAATTCTGTTACTTATTAACCAGATCTTTGTTCTTTTATTTTTACCCTATTTTTAAACTCCACTTTCATTTCATCCCACTCACTATTTATAACGTCTGAAGAAATATCTAACTTCCCTAATAATTTCCACTACCCATTCTTTAAATTCCTTTCTTTTTAACAGGTTAGTGGGGAAGCACCAGTGTCGTATTTTTACTTCATTACCCTGCATTTGTATCTTGATTGTTACTGGCGCATGATCTGAAACAGTTATTGGATGTATGTCGAAGCTTTCAATTAAATGCACGTGTTCCTGTGAAATTTCTGTCCAGTCTAGCACAGTTATTGCACCATGGGGAATAAAATGTAAATTCTCTCTTAAGTTTGTACTACTGAATTTCCATCTTCCATATCAAATATAACTCATAAATTTCTTGAGAAATCTACCCTCTTTTGTTATATTTTGCTTTCTAGGTCCCCTAGATACATCCTCATTTTCCAGTCCCCAGCTATAAGTAATATTTCCTGCTGAAAGCTGACTATTTATCCATAAATTTTCTTAAACTCCAAAAATAGCAGTTTTAGGTGGAATATAAACACATGACAGCATAATCTTCCACAAATCTACCATTACTATCTTTTTTCCCTCTTCTATCACTACTGGAACTCATCTAGCAATTAGTTTGGGTATGGGGAATATTATATAATGTATCAGATTCTGTGGTGTCAGCCAAAATGCTATCTGCAAGGAAAGCATCATCTACGGCTGGCAAAACCACAGGAACAGCTGCAGGTTGAAGGAAATCATATCATAATATAGTTGTTGGGACTCTGGTATTCATTTTTGTTCCCAATTAAATAATTCCTTCATTCTAGAAATATTATCAGAAAAAAAGACAACTCTTCATGAGGGGAACCTGAAAAAGTCCTCAGAGGCAGATTTCCCATTCTGTGAAGAAGAAACTTAAATACAGTTTAAATCCAACTTTTGTCTCTCAGAGTGAGAATCTGAATTAGAGGTGGAAATCTTTTCCTTTTTAAATAAAGGGAAGATTTAAATAAACTTTTAGAAGACCCAGACTACCTTCCTTATGTGCCCTAGATGACAGGGATACAAGCGAAAGAAGAAAAATGCCTCTTTTTGTGATTTCTTGTTATGGCTGACCCTACTGAAAAAAAGGGCATGCTGATGAATGTTCCTTTCCCTGGGAAACAAGCTCACCAGAGTGGCTCCACAAAGAAACATCTGCTTCCTTTTCAGATTCTGAAAAGTGCAGTTCTCCTTTGCCCAAAGAGGACAGCCGAACAACCTCAAAGTACTTAATGCCTTTCCAAGGAGTAGCACCAGAGGAAATGAGAGAGATAAGTGGTCTGAAGAATCCAAAATGGCCACACTATAGTGGATTACTGGTTGCCAAAGCAAAGAGGAAGTTGGAATCAAGACGAAAGCCTCCCATACAAATTTTCTCTTCTTGTGGATTAGGCAGAGAACATCCAAGAAGAAGGAATCCCGAGAAAAGGTTGTACAAACCATGGGCCCTGGTGATGCCTCAGTAGGTATGTTTGAAACCAATTGGCAGATGGTGGTTCAGGCCTAGGCCATGTGAATTTCCTTTACAGAATGAGCAAGATGTCAGGTGCCGAAGTTTCCACAATTTTAGATTAGGCGAGACACTTTAGGTGTTGGGTTTCACAACTGGTATTAAGAGAGGAAATATGTGTACACAGGGTTTTTGGTAGAAATGATTATTAAATTTTGAAATTTTTATAGCCGTGTACTCCAAGGTACAAAAGACATTGATAGTGGAGATCCTTATGAGGAATCTGCCTACCACAAACGCATTTGCCCTTCTCTGTTGACATCTAACAGATCAAACCATTAAATGCAAATAAAATAAGGAAAGTTCAATAGCAGCAGGGCACGTATTTGAATAAGCTAAGGTAACACGGATACCAATGACCATATGAAGAGCAGACTGATGGGTGTGAGAGTTGCCTTCTGACTAGCAGTGACATAATCTAAGGATCGCATGTTCATTCATCTGCTTAGGTACACTTACCTCATGGGATTAGGTCATACATCAGATGTATGGCCCTGTGGAAGGTTTTGGCTTTGGTACCTCAGCCAAACATCCAGGTTATTGGATGATATAACCGAACAGTCAGGAATACTGCAACAGTGATCTAAGGAAGGATGTCTAATTTGTTCAGTAAAGATGTTTGATTCTGTTTCATTTGTTAAATATAAATAGCAAAGGAAGGTTACAGCGTGCATCCTTTTAATATGGTTACTTTACCATAACATTTCTCTTAAATGTAACTCAGTTTTCAGGGTCTTGGGTACGTATGTACATAACACACTCTCATTTGATTGCCATTTCTTTGGTGGTTAGAAAATCCTTCCTACATTACACAATTGGTCTATATTACGTGATCGAATTCTTAGGTGATTGAACACCTAAACATCGACCACATAATATCGAACTGCAAAAAAGCAAATGCCACTGGGAAATGATACCATCGGCCACAAAAAAAAAAAGAACTTTACACGCCCCCTGACAAATATACCAACTCCGAGATCACTCCACAGTGGAGAAAACAGCAAAATCAAGCGAACGGCCAAGGGAAATCTTTCCCTGCGTTAAATTGGCCGTTCATTGTTTTTTGCTTTCGATATTGCGTGTTCTGTCACCTAAGCATTCAATTACGTAATATAGACCCTTACACAACATATCCTTCTTGGTGTCTCCTCAACATCTAAGAAAGAAACTATTTAGGCCCATCACTGAATATCATAGGCCTTTGACATGTACCTTGATAAACACCTAAACTGGCTTGAGAAATCTCAGTTTTTCCTCACTAAAAAGATTTCAGGTCACAGTATCCTTAGCTACTCTGATGGACTAAGACCCTGTCCATTTTGTCAATGCCATACAGATTTCTGAAGGGTGATCTCTTCTTAGCCTTCTGTACCATGAACAACCAAGAACTCTTTGAACTCTTTCACCTAAACAGAACTAGTGGTAAAGCAAATACCCGTTCTCGAAATCTAAACCTATAGTACCACATCAACAACACAAGATTATATGACAGATGCCTAACTCAACATGTACCCCATTTCTGAAAGGGGTTTCCCTTACATATCAAGCAGAGTACTTTACCTAGTAATCTTTAAAACCAGTCAGGATGACTGGTTGGGTAATTGAAAATTTTCACTGGGGATACGCAGAGAAAGTCTATTTAATGAGGGACAGTGCTAGTTTCCCACCAGTTTGGGGTGATGTAGCTGAGCTTTCTGATGATCTCATTTGGCTGCAATCTTAGTAAAAGCCAATACACCTATGAACCTACACCCTAACACATGAGCTAAGTCCACCTGTACTAACCCCTTGCTGGAACAGCACAAAGAAAGGAAGGAAGGCAAGCTGCAGCAACAAGGAGGTCAGGGATTGATAATGCAGATGCCTGGTCCCCAAATTAAATTCATTTGTGAAGCCAGATCAAATAACGCAAGTCAAGAGCCCACTAGCATACAGTCCACCATCCATCCACTGCTTAAGGAGGCATAGGGGATCAAAGCTGCATTCATTAAAACAAAGAATATATAAGACAGGTAAAGTAGCTGACACAACAGTAATGCTTAAAATCTGTTTAATATTTACACAAGAGTTTACACTAGCACCTCTGTGGCAATGGATGAAGTTAGGTGTAAGCAAGAAAAAACATGTCAAATGACATAGATTTTTCTCCATGTTTGGAAATATATTATTAGACTGTCATCAAGGACAGGGTATTGGGATTACCATTTGAAAAAAGGTTTTGGTTAAAATGACGGCTGTAACTGGTGATAAAATAGTCCCTAAATCTGTCACAAGCAGATATGTAGCTAAAGATAAGAATGTGCAAAAAATATTCTGTGTGAAAAGTATAGCACATTCTCAGAAAAATTTTGTAAAATTACAAAGAGAAATTGGAAGCTTTTTTTAACAAGAAACATCTTTATCAAATTATCACATATGACACAGGCAAACATACATTTACATAAACGAAAACAAACCATATTGACATAATTTTAGTTGCAAACATACAACATAAACCATACTGACATAATTTTATTTGCAAACAGCATACATTACTTATAATCTATCAAGCCATTGTCAGTCAAAAATTACATTGCTCATTCAAATCCTGCCTTCTTTTAAACCTCATTCCTCCTCTGCATGTAATGTTCCCACAATTTCCATTTTTTTCCAAGTAGTTTGCTCCTATTCTTTATAAAGATCCCATTTCCAGTTGTTTTATTTCTGTTACTATATATATTCACTACTTCTAGTAAAACTGGTTTAGACTTTGATTTCCATTTTCTAGCAATTCCTTTTTTTGCTGCCACCATAATTAGACTCAGCAAGGCCTTACTCTGTCTATGTAATTCCGATTTTGTATCATAGCTCAAAAAATCACTTCCCCATTTACATTTGCTCATCCAGTATCTCTGACAGAGTAGTCTACAGGGAACCTTTAAAGTCTGCCAACTCATTACACTCCCAGGAAATATGTTCCTATTTACCTCTTTCTCCATCACACCTCCAATATTTGCTATCTGTGGAAAAATTCTTTGGAGTCTACTTGGGGTATAAAAATACCTATGTAAACACTTCCAAGCAAAGATCCTAAATATTCTAGACTTTGTTGCATATTTGGGAGACATACAAAATTGGAAGATTTTGATGGTAAATGAAAAATTAATAAATATTTTACTACAGAAACCCATGTTTATATAAAACAAAACTTTAAACATTAAACTACTATTGGATTAATACAAAATGGGCTTGTTTTCATTTCAGTCTGTCATGGTGACTTATAGGATGGTTTGATATTTTCTATTGGATGATATATTGCACAAAGTAAGAGAACTGTCAAGAAGCATATCCAAGTGCTTGTAAAAAAAACTAGACACCACAACCTCCTTAGTTCAACTGCTGAGCATGCTCATGATTTTAATGCATTCAATGTTTTAATTTTAAAATATACTGTACTTGGAATACCTTATTTACCACACGGAGGTGATGTTATCAGGGCAGCGAATGCAATGAAGGCAATGTTTATTTTACGTTTTGTACTCTGTATCCCTGTGGTTTAAATCAGGGGGTATCATGGCAAGATTAAATTCATGAATACACAATGTAAATTTCAGTAACCAGCTCTAACAGCTTGCATGTTAACCCCTCCCCATTTGAGCATGAGATGTTCAGTTTTTTAGTTTAGTATACATGTTGTACAATTCACCATTTTGCAACATTTTGTAAAATGGAAAGTTTCAGGTTGGCATAACAGTTAAGGTCTTCGTCTCCCATGCATAAGGTGCAAGGTTCGATCCTGACCTTCAGCCAATGCCAGTTTGGAGTTTGCATGTTCTCCTTGTGTGTCTGTGGGGTTCCACCCACCTCCAAAAAGCATGCTGAGTGTTTCCATCTCAAACTTACCAGTGAATGGAGCTGTGGGCAGTAGCACAGACTCTGCATGGTGCCCTATAGGGGAAAAAGTTGCACGGACCAACCACTTTGGGCATCTACTGTGGTGCACAGTATCCTCAAGATAGGAGAACATGGTTCACAGACTGGGTGCCGTGGCAGGGCAGCCACTTGGTGGTGTAAAATACGGCTCTAGGTGATTCAGTCATGTTGACTAATGTCGCCAAATAAGCATGAGTATTTGCAGATGATAAGTTGGTTGAGGACCTGTCCTACTCCGACCGACACCAAGGACCCATGCTAACAGTAGGAAGGGTGTATGTGCCCCTACTGGCCAATGTGTGCCTGCCATAATGCCTAGCAGCCCTGGGTCAATAAGCTACTGGATGGCTGGTGTCTAGTTGGCCAACATAGGTTACCTGGGATAGCTATGTTGGGAGAAAGCTGAACTTAAAACCAATCAACCAGCCAAACATGAAATGAAAATTGTTATGCTTAATGTTGTAGGTTCATTGATAGGACGCAACTTGGAAGTGGATGACATGATGATAAGAAGGAGGATGGACATCCTATGTTTCCAAGAGACAACATAGAAGGGCACTGCAGCAAAGCCACTTGGCTTGAAATCCAGAGTCTACTACTCCGGAGGACAGGCTAGAAATGGTGTGGGAATTGTGGTGAGAAAGAGGCTTCAGAAGACAGTGAGGGATATCATCAGAATTAGTAACAGATTCATAGCAATCAGACTCCAGTCTAATGACAGGGCAGTATTCACAATCTCTGCCTATGCCCTACAGCAGGCTTGTGATAGTGAGGAAAAGAGTGCATTCAGACAGCAGTTGCAGGACCTACTAAAAGCAGGACAACATGAATTGGTGTTGATAATGGGTGACTTGAATGCACATATCGGGACAAACAGAACAGGATATGAGGACTGTCTGGTTCCACAAGAGTGAGCTAACAGGAATAAAGATGTAGAGAGCATTCTAGACCTCTGTCTGCAATGGCTTGATAGTAGTCAACCCATGGATAAGAAAGACAGACAGGCACAAGATCACATACAAGAGTGGCCAACATGCAACTCAGGTAGACGTCCTCTTAGTGAGGAAAGAGCACTGGGGTAGAATCAATGACTGCAAAGTCATCCCTAGTGAAATAGTCTGCCCGCAGCATAAACCACTGGTTGCCACAATCAGCAGCAATCAGAAGTCAGAGAAGGCACTAAGATCAACGGAGACAAGGCTGAAGATCTGGAAGTTGACTGGAGAGACAGTACAACAGTTTCAGGAATTATTCAGGGCTGTAGCACCCCAAGAAGAGGAGGCAATAGGCGGAATTGAAGAAGAATGGCAGGACCTCAAAACAGCATATGTAAGAAAGTACAGTTTTGTACCTACCATAAATGTTGATGTCCGATAGGAATGCATCTGCAGTCCTTACAAATGGGTTGTCCTGTCATCAGGCAGCCCTTCGGTCGGCCGGATTCCAAAGTCTGGGTCTGGCCTCGGCTGGTGTCGCACTTCACCCGACGTCATAGCTGCAGTTATTCGGGTATAAAGGCATCAGCCGATGCCATTTTCCTCAGTGTTTCTTGCCCCAGATGCCAGGTGCCCTCTTGGAAGGCTAAATTTGGATAAATGCCAATGTTTCCAAATGGTAGAGAGCAAACGCAAAAAATAAGCATGTATGTACATATATACAAACAAATACACCATAATAGATCCCCCCCAGCTAGCTATAGGATGGGCAAATACCCTAGGAGTACCGCAGAGGGGAAGGCGGGTGGGTAATCCTGACTGCAGATGCATTCCTATCGGACATCTACATTTATGGTAGGTACAAAACTGTACTATGTCCTTCAAGGATGCATCTGCAGTCCTTACAAATGGGTAGAATACCATAGCCAAACTAGGGGAGGAGGTAAAAGGAAAGATTATGGTGTAGTTAGGATCCCTTGCAAAAAAGCAGAGGCAAAACATGCTCGGGATCTAGAGTATAAAGGTAAATTATAATGCTTGGCAAATGTATGCACGGAGGTCCAAGTAGCAGCCTCTATAATGTCCTTGGTAGCCACTCCTCGTAAGAAAGCTGTGGTAGTGGCTGTAGCCCTTGTAGAGTGAGGCCTGATGTTCTCTGGAGTTTTCTTTCCATGGTAAGAGTAACAAAATCTAATGCAATTTCCTATCCACTTGGAGATTGTCTGTTTTGAAATTGCTTTTCCTTCCCTTCCTGTTGCATATGCTACCAGTAGCTGGTCAGTTTTTCTATTGCCCTTTGTCCTGTCCAGGTAGTAGCGTAACTGTCTATGTACATCCAAGGTATGCAACAGTCTTTCTCCCCTGTTCTGTGGGTTGGGGAAGAATGTAGGTAGGTGGATAGCCTGATTCAAAGACACTCTGGATACCACCTTAGGCATAAATGTAGGATTTGTTCTCATGGACACTCTATCTTGATGGAAGATCAGGAAGGATTGCACTGCCATTAATGCCTGTAGTTCAGAAACCCTTCTTGCTGAAGTGATTGCCAACAGGAAAGCAGTCTTCCATGATAAGTATTGTAAATCTGCTGTTGCTGCTGGTTCGAAAGGAGGAAGTGTCAATTTTTCTAGCACAAAGTTCAAGTCCCATGCTAGCAATGGTGGTTTCCTAGGAGGTTTTACATTTTTAATTCCCCTCAGAAACTGCCTGAGCAGAGGGTGTGAGAAGACAGGAGGATCCAAGCTGTATTCTGCTGAAATAGCTGATGCATGTATCTTGATGGAAGAATAGGACAGGCCTGAGTGGAAAAGCTCTGCCAAGTATTCCAGGATGTTGGCTATGTTTACCAGTGACACATCTTCCCCCTTTTCAGTACTCCAAATGCGATATCTTTTCCATTTTGCTGGATAATTTTTTCTTGTTGAGGGTCTGCGAGCCTCAAGGATAATGTCTTTAACCCTCTGTGATAAATTTGGGTTAATTGAGCTTATGCAATGTTCCAGGCAGTCAGCTGCAGAGTTTTCAGGTTTGGATGCAGGATGTTGTAGTTGTTCTGTGTTAACAGTAATGGAACCAGGGGTACTGTCCATATTTGTTCCCGAGACATGCTCCTTAGTAATGGGTACCAATGTTGCCTTGGCCAGTCTGGAGCTATCAGAATGATCCATGGTTGGTCCTCTTTGATCTTCAATAGCACCTTGTGCATCAAAGGAAGTGGTGGGAATGCATATGCTGTCAGGTTTTTCCAACTGAAAGATAGGGAGTCCACCTTCCAAGCAAGTGGGTGGTACATCCTTGTGCAGAATTTCTTTAGCTGGTGATTCCGTGGGGATGCAAATAAGTCTATCTCTGGGAGTCCCCATTTTCTTGTAATGGCTTTGAAGATGTCCGGATGCAGCATCCATTCGTGGGCATCTGTGGTAGTCCTGCTTAATATGTCTGCTAGGATGTTTTCTTTTCCCGGTACAAAAATTGCTTGTAACTGAATGTTGTAGCTCAGAGCCACATTCCATAGGTCCAGTGCCATCCGGCATAGAGGGTATGAATGTGTGCCTCCCTGTTTGTTGATGTACCACATCACTGTGGTGTTGTCTGTCCTTATCATCAACTGACCTTCTCGGAGAAATGGTCTGAATGTCTGGATTGCCAATTTTACTGCCAGCATTTCCTTTAGATTTATGTGTAGGTGCAGCTGGTCTTGAGTCCATAAGCCTTGTATGCACTTGTCCAGCATGTGGGCCCCCCAACCGAGGTCTGAGGCGTCCGTCGTGATGGTTTGGCTTGGTTGAATGCTGTAGAAGGGCAATCCTGTGTTTGATTGGCAGGCCTGAGCCCACCATAGGAACTCTTGCTTCAGGCATGGGATTACTGGAATTTTGGTTTCTAGGCTGTGCTTGTGTTGAGACCATAAATTCTTTAGGTACCACTGTAGCTTTCTCATATGCAGTCTGGCATGAGGTACCAGAATTATGCAGGATGCCATGAAGCCCAGGGCTTGCAGTACTTTTCTTGCTGTTAGATGGTTCTGTTTTGTTAATGCCAAGAAGTAGAGAGGTAGTTGCTCTTGTTTTTCTACGGTTAGGAATGCCATTTGCTTTGATGTGTCCAGCTCTGCACCCAAAAAGGTTATTCTTTGGGATGGTGTCAGCCTTGACTTTTTTATATTGACTGTATATCCCAGGGCTTGTAGCAGGTAAATGACTCTTTGTAAGTCTTCTGCTAGCTTGTTTATGTTGTCCGCTTGTATCAGGCAGTCGTCCAGGTAGGGGTAAATTTGGATTCCCTGAAGCCTGCAATGAGCAATTACTGATGCCAGGCATTTCGTGAACACTCTGGGCGCAGTAGATAAGCCAAAGGGCAATGCTGAGAATTGATAATGCTCTGATCCTGCAAGAAATCTGAGGTATCTTCTGCAATTTGGTCGTATGGGGACGTGCAGGTATGCCTCCTTGAGATCTAGAGTTACCAGCCAAGACTCCTTGCCCAGCATGGGAAGAAGCTGCTGTAGAGTCAGCATTTTGAATTTTGGAACAATGAGGAATGTGTTTAAAGCGGACAGGTCGAGAATAGGCCTCCATTTGCTCTCTTTTCTTGGTACCAGGAAGAGTCTTGAGTAAAATCCCTTTCCTTGTTCCATAGATGGTACCTTTTCCACAGCTCTCATCCTTAATAATTGAGATATTTGTTTTAGAGCTTCTGCCTTTTGATTTGGTGGTAGGTTTGGCATTCCTCTTTTTCCTGGTAGAGTATGGAAATTAAACCTGTAACCTTGGTCTATAGTTTGCAAAATCCACTTGTCCCTTGTGATGTAATGCCAGTTCTTTGAAAATAAAGCTAGCTTTCCGCCTAAGGGTGCTTCTAGCTGTTCCCTGGTAGGCGGTGCCAGAGCCAAGTCACTGTGATTGTCCTGTTGCAGTGGTGGTGGCTGCGTCTGTGCCTCGCTGGTTGTTACCCTGCCACTGGCGTCCCCTGTAGGCACCCCTGGATTGGTTCCTGCCTCTTGAACGCCTATTCCTGCCTCTCTGTACTTTAGAGGAGTCTGGAAAGGACCAATTTCTGGAGGGCCAATTCCTGCTAAACCTTGGAGGTTGGACCTGTAAGAAATCTTTCACTGTTTGTACAGATTTTGCCTTCTCCTCCATCTTCTTAAGTACCTGTTGTGCAGGAGAACCAAATAAATTGGCCTTGTCCATGGGAGCATCTAATAGTTTTGATTTGACATGGTCCGGTAAGGCCTGCTCTTTCAACCATGCATGCCTTCTGATAACTGTGCCAGTCATGGCTGATCTAAAGGAAGCCTCCAGTGCATCATAGCCGCATTTTAAAGAATGGTTACTAACTTGCTGAATGTTATGTACCATTTCCTGAACATACTTCTTATCAAAAGGTTCCTCAGAGGACAGTTTTTTAGTTAACTGGTCTAGCATATATTCTTGATATTGTATCATATGAAATTGACAGTTCAAGGCCCTAGCTGACAAAGTAGCAGAAGTGTAAACTTTTTTACCCCATCTCTCTAAGGATCTGGATTCCCTTTCAGAGGGGAGGGGGTTTTTAGCAGAGGTAGATGCTACAGCCTTAGGTCCCTGGGAGATAGTCTCGGGATCTGCAAACAGAGCCTTGTATAAATGGTGATGAGTGTCCGGGACCCTGTAGAACCTATCGGGCTTAGCAGGGGCCGGAGGTAATGAATCAGGAGCAGTACAAGCATCATTAAATGCATCATCTACAACAGACAGAACTGGAGGTATAGCTAAAGGCCTATGTTGTGGTAAATGCAAAAAGGTCCTAAGCCTTTTCCTGGAGTCTGAAAAATCTTGGCCCTGCCACTGAAATTGTTCCCTCATGGCATGCAAGGTTTCCCCAAAGGAAAATTCCTCAGGTGGAGAGGCAGAAGGGATGGACTCTTCAGCATCAGAGTCTTCGTAAGGGGAATAAGGAGCCTCTGGAGGGTCTGTATTATCTGAATCATCAGAGGAATCATCTGTGGACACTGGCTCAGGGGGCTCTGCTCTAGGCCTCTTCTCTGGAGGTGGATGAGAGGCCCTGTCTGGATGAGATTGGGATCCCCGGATTAAAGAAATAAGATCCTCTGCCAAAGAAAGCATTTGGGAACTGGAACTGGGCCTGTGAGAGGGGGTCTTAGCAGGCACAGTTTTTGTAGCTTTAGCTGCTTTAGCCCTGGCAAAGGCCTTAATGGACATGGCTGCAGGAGGCCTAGCAGCTCCACGTGCAGGAGTTGAAGTATCCAAGGGAATAGTGTCAGATAATTCCTGAGAAATCGCAACAGCAGGTTGGATTTCAGAAGCCGATTCCACGAGGTTAGAAGAAGCCTCGGTAGAAGGCATGCTTTCGGCTGAAGGAAGAACCGCTTGCTCGGTTTCAGCCGAAACCGAGACACTCGCGGTTGGCTTAACCGTGGTTTCGGCCGAAACCGCGGACTGCGAGTGTCGGTCCTTTTCCTTGCGTTTTTTGGATATTTGTGTAGTCGGAGGATCCGACGGCATAATATAAGCAAAATCAGAGCCGAAAAACTGCTCAGCAAATTCTGACCGACGTCTAAGCGTCCGTCGGTTAAAAGAGGTACAGGCTAGACAAGCTGCTACGTCGTGGTCTGGGCCTAAACAAGGTAAGCAGTAAGAGTGGAAATCTTTATGAGGTATTTGTTTCCCACAAGTTAAACAGTTATTCACTTTTTCTGACATCGGCTGAGGCAAGAAAGAGTCCCCAACGGGGTACTTAGCTTTTTAGAAGTCTTCAAAGTAGTATTCGGTAGTAGTAATCTCTGGTTCTGACCGACCGGCACTTGCGAACAGCTTCTGCTTCGGGCGCCACGCAGCAAGAAAGACTGAGGAAAATGGCGTCGGCTGATGCCTTTATACCCGAATAACTGCAGCTATGACGTCGGGTGAAGTGCGACACCAGCCGAGGCCAGACCCAGACTTTGGAATCCGGCCGACCGAAGGGTTGCCTGACGACAGGACAACCCATTTGTAAGGACTGCAGATGCATCCTTGAAGGACATTTACAGAATAGGTATGTTGCTGAGCCAGGCATGGAAATAAGGTGCATAATGAAAGCTCATGGTGGAATGCAGAATTCCAGGAAGTCATCAAAAGAAAGAAGGAGTGCAGAAAAAAGTGGGAGATAGAAAAAAAGACCGACCAGGCTAGGAAGGAATACAAGTTGGCTAACAAAGTAGCTAAGAAAGGAGCTGCAATAGCAAAGAATAGGGAATTTTAGGCACTCTACCAGTTTCTGGAAAGTGACTCAGTATGTGGCACAAAGAAACTACATCAGGTTACAAGGCAAGGGCAAAAAGATAAAGAAGACAGTCAGCCACCCTTCATAAGGGATGCCATCAACAACTTGCTCACCAGTCCACAAGACATCAAAGGCAGATGGAAGAAATATTTCCAGCAACTTCTGAATGAAGAAAACCCCAGAAAGGCTGTACTGCCCCACACACAGTCTATGGTAAGAGCAGAAGAGGAGCCCACCACCAAATAAGTCAGAATAGCACTAAGAAAAATGAAGTCAGGAAAAGCAGCAGGCTCAGATGAAGTCTCAGCAGATATGATAAAGATGCTAGGTGAGATATGGGAGAAATGCCTACTGAGGGTAGCAGTAGAAAGGTGTATCCTGGATGACTGGAGAATAAGCATACTTGTGCCAGTGTACAAGAACAAAGGAGACATCCACACCTGTGGGCAGTACAGAGACATCCTGTCACACTGCATGAAAGTTCTGGAGAGAGTGATTGATAAATGGACACATACAGTAGTAGACAGTAAGATGAGAGATGAGCAGTTCGGCTTCAGATCAGGATGCAACACAACTGACCTGATGTTTGCAGTGAGACAGACAGCTGAGAAGAAGCTAGAGATGAGGAAAAGAGTCCAACTAGGCATTTCTAGACATGGAGAAAGCATATGACAAGGCCCCAAAAAAGCTGATCTGGGCAGTACTGCAGTGGTTCGAAGTCCGAGAAACACTGGCAGAATTAGTGCAGGTTATGTACAAGTTCCCAATGACTCAAGAACGAACACTGTTCAGTCTCACAGAGGGGTTCACAGTGGTACTGGGTGTGCACCAGGGTTCAGCTCTGAGCCCCCTGCTGTTCATACTGGTGATGAACTACATAAGCAAACAGGTCAGACGGGACAGATCAACAAAGTTGCTGTATGCAGAAGATGTGGCATTACAGGCAGGCTTTGAGCAAAAATTCTGCAAAAGATAGGGGAAAGGAATACAAAACTGAAGGCACATGGGATGACATTAAGCACAGATAAGACAGTGGTAATGGCAGCAAATTGTAGAAATTAGAAGAAGCTGAGAAATGATAGAGAAGGGAAGATAGTGGAACAGGTTAATATCTTCAAGTATCTGGGAGGGGTGGCTGAGGAGAAGGGAAATCTGGATGAATCTGAATGAAGAGGTCAAAGCTAGAATCAAAGGGTCTGCAGCAAACTGGCACAGTCTCAGGTATAGTAAATGACAGAAGAATGCCAAAGAAGCTGAAAGGTAAGGTGTACAGGACAATGGTGCAACCAGTGCTGCTCTATCGTACAAAATCCTGGGAAGTAAAGGGAAGAGCAGATCAGGAAGGGAGAGGTGATGGAAATGAAATGCCTGAGAAGGGTGGCAGGATGCACACTGTGGGACAGACAAATAAATGAGGACCTAAGAACAGAAGCCAAAGTAGCTCCAATTGCAGAAAAGACACGTGCAGAAAAGCAGAAGGCAATCTGGTGAAAAACATTTGGGATAGACAGGAATAAGGTAAGAGGAAACGAGGATGTCGAGCAAAGAGGTGGATGGTTTATGTAAGAGTAGATCTGTGACAGCCAGGCATGAGTATCGAAGAAGGCAGGAGTGTGGCATTGAATCTAGACAGATGGCGACAGTTAACACGAATCCCCAACCCCATGTAGAAAAATGGGGAAAAGGGGATTGATGATGATGATTATGTCTTTAAGAACTAATTAATGGGCTCAAGTATTGTTATAAAAGACGGTGATGAAATGGATGGAGTTATTTCCTTAAAAGGCCATTGTTACCAAGATGCTGGTGTAGCGTTTTGTGAAAATATTAAACAAACTTTAAACTATCAGTTGATGTACATTGACTAGGTATAATTTGTTTTCATGTAACTTCGTAAGGTGGGTGTCTGCTTAGTGCAATAGCAAATTTAAGTTAATATGGTAGCCTTCAAGCAAGAAAAAGGCATTAGAAACTTAGCACTGAGAAACAAGTATATCAGCATAACAAACAGATAAATGATAAATTAGTCAAAAAGTAAGTGTACAAAACACAGCACATTAATAACATTGAGTCAAAAAACGTTTAGACAAACAAAATGGGTGTTCATGGATTAAGTGGAAAGCAAAATAATGTCCCACGGACAGTCACATGAAAAAGAATGCTTTCAGTTTACTAGATACCATAAAAAATGTGACACACAAAGAAAGTGTAGAAGACTTCTGTTACACAAGGCTACTAAATAATAAAAATGAATGGAGATGATTACACTATGTTGGAGAGGCAGGTCTTCAGACAGTCACATTAAACAAATAAATATGAATAGCAGACACACACATAGGAAAATGAGCAGAGGCTGTGGAAAGACACATCTTCTAATTATTGAAACCCACAGGGCAAGTGTGAAATGTGTGCAAAAGAGCATAATAAAACAAAAATTCAACAGGAGAAAGAAAGGATTAACATCCCTTGGAGTGTAGTGTCACTAGACATTAGAACTATACTTATAAAACAAGCTACACTACGGGCTTCCTAGATGTCTGTACACTGAGTAACAGCTTAATTTCAACTCTACCAGTGTTAAAACAGAAACTGACAAAGGAGAGCCATGAATTTATCTTTTTGTGTAAATTTCAGTTACGGGGTAGTAAGTGCACTGTCTGGATGTTAACAAAGAAGAAATTTAGAGAACCTGAAAGAGAATCAACCACAAAAGGTGAGGAGAAAACTCTGGCTGGGAAGAATCCTGCAGCTATTCAGTAAAAATGAGTTCAAGCTACAGCTCTGGTAAGACATGACTTACACTTTAAGTGGAAGAAGCTTTAAAAAGATATTCAGATGAGATGACAAGACTGCAAAAATCACATGTCAAATTGAAAAAAAAAAGGCTGGCTAAGTATGAGACTGCTCAATAAGACATGTTTCAAAAATGGTAGAATTAGAGGACAGAGCTGGTAGAGAAAATCTGAAATGTTTTGCTGTACCACAGAAACGGAAAGGAACAGACTTTATTAATTTTATGAAAGCACAAATAAGCAACTGGACTGGTATCCCACAGCAGGCATTAGTGACTGAAAGGGCACATAGTGTGCATGCTCTAAATCTGGCCATGAGAAAGCAGTCACAGACCTCTAACAGTAAAGATGCAATCATACTAGCAGAAAGAGTTGATTCTGACAAAGCTGCGGCAGAAGAACAAAGTATTAAAAGTTGGAGACAGTGGAGCATTTGTGGAAAATGATTAATCACTGTACACTATGCAGAAGAGGAGTAAATTTAATCCAACAATCAGGTAATGTCTAAAGACAGGTGTGAGATTTATGCTGCTGTATCCAGCTGTCTTCAGAATACATTTTCCTGGAGAGTCAAAGTAATTTTTTGATTCAAACATGCTAAACAGGAAATACAAAAATCTGTCCAACAAAAACTGAGGTATCAAACAGAAGGGGAAGCTGTTTCTTATCCTTCTGATAATAAAGCTCTTGGAGTGACCATAACAGTGAAACCTTTTTCCAATGTTTCAAAGGAAAATGCTTGAAAGACACAGAAAAATATGGGAGTATATTGGAAATGACTGAAGTTAGGAGATGGGGATCAAAGGGAAGAAAACCAGCTACTCGGAAATTAACAAATAAATGTGGGACTAAAAAAGTATCAACCACATTTGTGGAAAATGGCTGAACAAGAAAATATGGAAATACTGGCTTTGTAAGGGACTCCAAAGCATACGCCTTACTTACTTGTCATTAATGTTTGGAAGAAGATTAAGAAGAGGGGAAGATGAAGAAAGGAGGTAACTGTAAGTAAAACAATTTTTGTTCTTAGTATTCTTATCAAACATGATATGACATACTAAATAGTAAAGCATTTTCAGTTATTTTTCTGTTAGAGGAATACTAAAGTAAACAAGTGCCCCTTTTCCTTCTACTTTCTTTGTTCTTGTTTAATTTTAAGAAATGTACACAGTGCAATATAAAAAGAGAAGGTAGCCTGAACAGAAGCATGTTTAACAGAACAGGCTATAATCTTGGGTTATTGGGGTGAGTGACAGGTTATAAAAGCACACAGATCATGATATAAGTAAAAGTGATATGCTTTTTTCTTACAATTGTATAGGGGGTGGCTAGATTAAGGCCCTTGGCTTAAACTAAAAAGTTGTATGTAGAAGTAAGTAAATAAAAGAATACTGAATATCATAAAAATGTTTTCTTTAGCAAATAAATGTTTACATTGCAACTTGAGAAGCGTGTATTTGAAGGAAGGCAACTGTATATCTGGTTCTCATGTTTCTATGCAGACAATCAGATAAAAGGGCAATACAAACAGAATACGTTTTGCCTTTCAGTGGCTAAAAGATAATGTTTGCAGAAAGCATTCGAGCTGTTTTCTATATCTGAGAGAGGAATGATGATAAGACAAAATCAGACAGCACTTAGTGTAATTAAAAGTACAGGCTGCACCATGCATCTTAGCATGGGTAACTTTAATTACAGGTTGATTCAAGCCTATGAGTGTAGCTGTCAATCTGAGGCAATTGTTCCTCCTAGGAGGGTTAAACTTCATTATTTAAAGATGTACATAGTTTTTTGTTTTTGCATTAAGTCAATAGCTTCTGGGGTGCATTCTGTGGGTGTGTTTGCTTTTTTGTTTGAGGGTTTTGATTAAAATGAAAATTCTTGTAAGATGTGACATAGATTAAAATGGATACAAGAAACAAATTCTTGCCAAACATTACTGTTTGTATGTAACACAAAAGTTGAAATTAAAAGTGATGTACTCACCATAACTAGGCATCTGTGTTGGCCATTTTCATTCTTCCTCAACATATGGGTTCAAATACCATCCTCGGATCCAACTTGGCCACATACTTCAGACTTAAGATCCAACTCTCAAGCTGCTGCCTCTATCCATAATACCTTAGTCCATCCCCATTACCTCAGATCGAGTTTGTTGCCTTAAGGCTTGTATAGCTAGAGAGACACAGAAATAGCTGACAGAAAAAGGAAGGGCTCAAACCCTAAATTTTAAGTTCCCAAACACAGTTCAAAAGGTTTCTCCAGAAGATTTAAGGATGGGGGATGGATGAGAGGGAAGCTGAGGTAGAATGAAAATGGACAACACAGATGCCAAGTTATGGTGAGCACATAACTTTTAAAGCTGATGTTGTCATTTTCATTCCTCAACACATGGGACAGAGTTCCCAGCTATGCTGACCTTGTGTGGCCCTCATGGAAGGATATTCCTGCAAACCACCGAAGTAAAGGCAGCTCTGTTTCTACATATAATACACAATTTGTAATGAGTAACAAAGGTATGAACAATGGACCATGTGGCTGCGGAATAAATTTCATCAATGGATGTTCTTCACCAAACGGCAGATGAAGCAGCTATGGATCTGGTTGAATGAGCCTTGTGTGGTTTTGGTAGGGGAATGCCTTGTTTAGAACAAATCTAAGAAATACAATCACTAATCCATTTAGCTAAAGTAACTTTAGAAACTGGGAAACCCAGACTTTTTGGTGAAAAGGAAACCGTTGATCTGATTTTCTGATTTGTTTTGTCCTGTGAAGAAAAAAGTGTAACTGTCTGTGAATATCAAGAAGATGAAGCATGTATTGTCCTTTATTCTAAAAATTTGGGAAGAAGACTGGTAAACTAATGGGTTGGTTAATGTTAGTTTTAGAGGGTACCTTAGGTAAACAAAAAAAGGGCTTGTCCATAAGGTAACCCTATCTCTATGAAAATAATGTAAGGGGTCTTTGAAGAAAAGAGTCTAGAGTTTAGATATCCTCTTTGCAGAAGTAATGGCTATTAAGAAAGTCCTCCATGAAAGGAATTTTAAATCAGTTTTAGCTGAACGTTCAAAAGGTTTCTGAGTTAGACCTTGTAGCTCAACTATCAGACCCCTGGGAGAGGAAGGATTCTTTATTGGTGATCTGAGAAAATAAATGCCTTTTAGAAATGCTTTACATAACTTGGACGAAGCCAATGAATCATTTCTGTATCCTGTGACAAAATTAGAGATAGCTGCTAACTGTTGCTTAATCATAGAGAAAGGAGCTCCTTGTTTCAAAAGAATTGCCAAAAATTCAGGTACTGCAGAACAGGGATCAAGTTCATTTTTCAAGGTCTAAATGGAGGATCTGTTACATATGATATTATAAACTTTCTTAGTTAAGTCTTTCTGGGAAGTTAAAATGATGGTACATATAAGGGAAGAAAGCGTTGGCTGTCTAACCATTACTGGAAGTGGAGAAGCCAGGTGGTTAGTTTGAGGGCTCGGAAATTGGATGTTTTGACTCCTGATGGGTGTGAAAGGAGATCTGGAAATGGCTCCAGTAACCATGGGGGATAACGAAGATTAGACCATAGAAAGGGGAACCATACCTGTCAAGGCTAGAAGGGGGCAGTGAGGGTGACTGAGCACTTCCACCAACTTGCTTTCTGTAGAAATTTGGGAATCAGAGGAAGAGGGGGTAAGCATAGAGAAGACCAGAGGGCCAAACATGGCCTACAGCATCTCACAGTGACTCCCTCACTTGTTGTTATGGGGGGACACAAAGAGGTCGCAACGAGTTTGTCCCCAACAATGGAAAATCCTCTCCACCACAGACTGATTGAGACCACTTATGAGGCATCAGAATGGATCTGCTTAATTTGTATGCTAACATGTTGGTTTTCCTCAGTATATGCATTTAAACTAGAAAGCAGTCTGAGAAGATCACCCATTCTCACATTCACATGGCCTATCTGCATGGGGGGGGGGGTGGGTTCCTCCTTGTTTGTTGAGGTACCAGACCACAGACATATTGTCAGTATGAATCACAATTCTCCCTAGAGGAAGCGTGTCTTCAATGGCTTGCAAAGCTAACAGGATTGCTCTCATCACTAGTACACTGTTATGTAGATTGGTCTCTTCGGGAAACCACGTGCTTTGGACCATCATCCCCAGGAAATGCCCTCCCCATCACAAGTGGGAGGTGTCCATACTCACTGTGGCCATTGGGGGTGTTAAAACAAAAGATCAGCCTAGCTGAATGTCATCTGACTATATCCACTACTGAATCTGTTGTTTGCAAATAGGAGTAAGTTTGACTGGAAAGGATAGTGGCTGTCGAAAATGGACCACTGAACAGCTAGATTCCACTGGACAGGCATAAAGAATCATGGCAAGGGAAGCAATACAGTGGCTGCAGCCATGGATCCTAGCGCTTGAAGAATTGATCTGGCTGAAGGAGATGGATGAGAGATAAGCAGTTAAACCTGACTCCTGAGGGTAAATATAAAGTGAAGTGGTAGTGATGCTATCTCTGTTGTTGCATTCAGGAGAGTACCGATGAACTCCAGGCTCTGGACTGGTGTCAAATTTGATTTTGCACAGTTTATTGTTATCTCCAGTAAGTGTCAAACCTGGATGTGGCTATGCATCTTGAAGAACATGCTTGGAGAGGATGGTAAGGAGGCAGTTGTCCAGATATGGAAACACTCTTAATCCTTTGAGTCTCAGATGAGCAGCCACCACTGCCATATATTTGGTAAACACTCTGGGGGCTGTGGTGAGCCCAAAAAGCATGGGTCTGAATTGGCAATGACTGGCTTCCGGCCGAAAGCATAAGTGTCTTCTGGACTGACTGCCTATTTTTGATGTGATACTACGCATCCTGAAGATCTATGGAGTACATCCAATCATCCTTGTGAAGATATGGCAGAATAGACTGAACCATGACCATTCAGAACTTTAACTTTTTTATGTACTGATTCAGTTTGCTGAGATCCAAAACTGGTCTGAGGTCCCCTTTCTTTTTGGGCACTAAAAAGAAGCACAAGTAAGTTTCAAATCCTATTTGGTCTGGTGGGACCTCTTGGATAACTCTAATTTGTCCAGCAGCTTTTTAATTTCTTGTGCTGCTGCTTTTCTCTATCTGGATGGAACATCAGGATTTTTTTTTTTGTTTTTGCAAATAGGAAGTTGGAAAAATGGAATGGAGTAACCTCTAGATATTGTTTTCAGCACCCAGGAATCGTCTGTTATTTTTGCCCGGGCATCTGGGTGCATGGATAATCGCCCCTGACTGCCTCCAGAGTTGAACAGTTGGGTAGCAATTCAGGAGCGTTGGAAGGGTCTGTCCAGAAAAGAATCCCAGAAACCCTGGTTCTGCAGCCTCCTCTGCCTCTATGCTGACATCTCCCATTGTAATTTCCTCCTTTGCCTCTGAAGGAGTTGTCCCTGCATGGATCTTGGAAAGGCCCCTGATATTTTCAAAACCACATTTTCTTACCATCTCTCTGATTCCTTGAAAAGGTTCATTGCTGGGATTCCCACGGCAGACAGAGTCTTTCCTTCTTGTTCGTTGTGGGTAAGCATCTCTTTTACCAATGGACCAAATAAAGATGCACCACTAAAGAGGGCATTAATAAAGGATGTCTTAAAGCACTCCTCAAACAGCCACATCCAGGCATGACTTCTTAGGGCAATGGCAGAACCAGCCACTTGTGAGGTGCTTTTAGGTGAATGAGCGATCAACCTCATCAAACTGTTTGAAACAGACACTACAGTGGCAAGTTGAGAGGACGTTCTTTTAAAATCCTCTGCAGACATAGACTGACAAAGAGTATTTGATAATTCCTTGGTCAAATCTCTCTGAAGCCTAATGAAATGTACGAGGAAAATTAAGACTTCTGGGCAAAGGTCCCCGAGGCAAAGACTCACTTTCCGAATCTGTCCAGTACCTTAGACTCCCTGTTTGTCAGGTTGGCAGAAGAGCTTTGTTCTGCTCCATAGCATCTACCAAGACTCCTTTGCTCCAGTAGGGTTTGTCTTTGGGAGGGGATAAGAATTTGTCAGGTCTCTTAGAGATATATTCAATGGTATCAATCTTTCCAAGCCCAGTGGGAAAAATAAATCAATGAGTTTGTCTGCTGGGGTGGTAATAACTGCAGACTATTCACCTACACAATATGGTTCAGCAATACTCATATTTATGGGGACATGACAAAATGAAGTATTTAGGAGTATGGGTTAAAAAAACGTTTCTGTTATGGCAGCTAAGGACATATAGCAAGAGACAACATAAAGATATACAAAAACTAACAAACTGGAAGCTCTATTTTATGGGTATGGATACCAAGACACAAGCAATGAAAATGTTAGTCCATCTAGATTTATACACATGTCAGGTATACTTACATCAACTAGAGGAGAAGTTGTGGACAGAAATTAATAAAAAGTTGAAAGATTTTATCTGGTAGGGAGACAGGGCAAGAGTCAAGTGGGATAAGCTGATCCTTCCAATAAGAACAAGGTGGTTTGGGATTACTTGATTTGAAAGGGTAACTTCAGAACTACACAGTTAAGGCTCCTTTACATAGCACAAGCAAAAAGCTATTCAAAATGAAAATGGATAAAGATGAAATGGGAGATGCTCAAGAAATAAGGACAGACTGGGATTTTGGGTGCAGATCCTTAACGAGAATAACAATAACTATACAAAATATCATATTCGCAAAGTAGCAGAAAGTATCCTAAGAACTAAGCCAATACAAGAACTGAGAAAGGAGATTCTGCTGATAGAGATGCTTACAATTGGGATAGTACAGAGAACAGGCAAGAGAGAGAGCAGGAATATACTGGAGAAAACTGGCAAAGGAACCACGACATTGGGAGCAAATAATTAGAGATGAAAAGGTAATAGAATAGAAAGAGGCCAAGAATACATTTGGACTGCAGGCTAGAGATTGCCTTCCCTATCAAGGATTAATGTCAGAGTATAGGCAAAGAGAAGGTAATAAGCAGATCCTAAGTGAAAGACCAGCACTGGTAGAGTTTTTACTAGACTCTAGAACAGAAGCCGCTGTTAAAAAAAGGGTAATTAGTATGGCATATAAAATATTGCATGATAACTGTAAGAATCAATCAGAGTACATTAGAAGGAATTGGGAAAGAGTGACTGTATAAGCAATTCACTAAGAAACAGTGGGATTATGTATGTCTCCCAAATATGTAACAAAATCTAGAAGATTTAGGATTTTTGCTTGGAAGTGTTTGCATACGTATTTTATACTGCAAGCTGACCAAATCATTTTTCCTCAGGTAGATGACAGATGTTGGAGGTGTGATGGGGAAGAAAGAGATAATTGGAAACATATTTTTTGCAAGTGTAATGAGTTGGCAGGCTTTAAAAAATTCCCTGCAGGCTACTCTGTCAGAAATACTGGGTGAGCAAATTGGTGTAACTAAAGAAATTATTTTTTAAGCAATGGTACAGAATCAGAACTGCACAGACGTAGAAAGGCACTGCTGAGTTTAATTATTTTGGCTGCCAAAAAGCAATAACTAAATAATGGAAATCAAACTCCAAAATAACTGTACTAGAAATAGACAATATAGTAACAGAGATAAAAGAAGTAGAAGTAGGATCTTTAGAAAAGACTAGGAACAAATTACATAGAAAAAATGCAATAGTGGGAACAATACATACAGAGCAATGTTTTGGAGGAGAAATGAGGTTTTATGGAAGGCAGGAACTGAATGAGGTACGTAAGGTTCAAATGACAATGACCGTATAGATTGTATGTTATGTATAATGTTTACAACTGAAAATATGTCAATATAGCTTGTTTTCATTTATATACATGTATGAGTCCCAGTGTCACAAGTGATAATCCAATAAAGACTTCCTTGTTTAAAAAAAAACAAAAGAACTACACCACAGCAAAGGAACTATGTGACAACAGAAATCTGTTGGCAACCAAAATGTAATGTAACACCAGAAGCAAAGTAAACAGTAGAAAAGCAGTAAAGCTGAAGCCTTAATTTCCTGGAAAGCAGGAATGACATATTTCTGAAGCGAATGAAAAAAGGAAAAATCTACTCAAACCAGTGAGATGAATTAATAGGAAAAAGGGTTGAGGAATAAGAAAACTGAAAAAAGAATACATTAAAGTCACCTAAGAAGTTCCATATTATGAAAATAAGTCAGTCTGAATACATACTTAATGTGCACTGAAGCTTCTGTGGCAGGAAAGAACTGAAAGGATATGAGGAAGATGTCATTATGGGATAGGATGGGCTTAACGGCTTAAGGAAATTCGTAATGACTGCAGTACAAGTCGCACACCTTCCTACTCTGTGGCACCAATTTCTAGTTTCCAAAAGATGTGACATCAAAGGGCTGTGATGATCATCCAAAATTCAGGCAGTCCTAAGGAAAACTATAAAGGAATGTGTACTGCTGCTCATTCTATGTGCTTAAGGCTAATGTGCAAAGAAAATGCTCATGAAAAATATTAGACTGCTACTATACTGTTTTGCTGCCAGTGAAATAACATGCTTTTTAATCTACATTTGGAGCTGCATGTATTCTTTTTAATTACCTGTATGTTAGATTATACTTCAAATAATTAATATTTAATGTGATCCAAACAAAAAAAAAATGAAGTTATGTACTTACCACGATTGATCCATGTTGATC
The DNA here is from genome assembly GCF_019279795.1 of Protopterus annectens. Lineage (NCBI taxonomy): Eukaryota > Metazoa > Chordata > Ceratodontiformes > Protopteridae > Protopterus > Protopterus annectens. The sequence goes on from NC_056731.1 coordinate 1,849,636,082, forward strand.
CATTTCGTCTAGTTCAACAGCTCGGCACTTCCAAATGCGTGACACTGGGACTCTGACTTCTAGCTTCAGACTCAGTTTGCCTGCTACACTTAATACACAAATTAGCACCCTAACTAAAAATATTTGTCTAGAGAACCAAAAAAACAACATCCAAGTATAGAGGAACCATGAAATTTAGAAGGGGGACAGGAGAGGGATGTTGAACTAGACAAAATATGGACAACACAGATCTATCATTATGGTAAGTACATAACTTTCAAATCTGATGTTGTCCAATTTTGTCACATTCAACAGCAGGGACAGAATCTCAAGCTGCCTTTTTCTTGAGCAGCCTCAAGGGAGGATGTTTCTGAGCACCGTGGAGCCAAAGGATGAATGAGATCTGTATTGCACATCCAATTTATAATAGACACAAAGGTGTGTAACATGGACTAGGTTGCAGCTGCACATATCTCACCAAGGCAGACTTTTCTGAAAGGCAGCAGACACTGACAATGATCTTGTGGAGTGGGCTGTGAGCTTTCGGAGTAAGGGAATATTCAGCTTTTCGTGGACATAAGAAATGCAGTCAGCCAACCATCTGGAAAGTGTAAAGAACAGTTGTGTAAAATCTTACCATAACCATAGATGGCCTTCTACTCTTACATTGCAGTATTCTTAACATGAGGGATTCACTGTCAAAGGTGGTCCCGATGTTCGGTCAGTATACAAAAGACTTTATCCACTGCAAGGTATGTGTGACATCGCACGTAGGCCAGCAGCCGACGTAGGCAGTAGAAGTGTTGTCCACATGTACCATCCTCAGAAATGAATACCTCAGTAAGAACAGCAGCCTAAGGAACAAAGGAGGTAAACATATATCCAGGGAAAAACAACAAAAACTAGGGGGAAGGTAGGGGATAGAACACTGCAAAATAAAAGAGAAGGACATCTATGGTTATGGTTAGATTTTACACAACTATTCTATGCCTTTCTGTTATGCTGCAGTATTAACATGACGGAGAATACCAAAGCTCATGAGGAAGAAAGGAAGGGGGAGGTGCAAAGACAGTTTCTAAAAACGCATGGAGAATGGCTCTAGCAAAGCCAGCTCTAGACTTTGAGATGTCATCCAGGTCATAAAGTTTGCTGAGTGTATGAACAGAAGACCATGTAACTGCCTCTAAGATGGTGTTAGTATCCAAGTGTTTGAAAAAGACACCTGAAGAAGCAAGAGGCCTCGTAGAATGAACCTTAATAGCAATAGAAAGGCTCTTACCATGAAACACATAAAAAGATATAGCTTTAGAAATCCAAGTGAAAATAGTCTGCTTGGAAACAGGCATTCCCAGAGCCCTGGAATGAAAGGAAACAAAAAGCTGATCAGACTTTCTGATAGCATTAGTTTCACCTACGTAAAATCTAAGTTGTCTATGCACATCCAAGGTCGGAAGAACTCTCTTACTAGATGATTGTGGAGAGGGGGAAAGTAGGCAAATTAATCGAATGGTTAAGTGACAACTCATTCACAACATTTGGCATAAAAGAAGGGTTAGTACACAAGGAAACCCTATCCTTATGGAAAACCAGGAAGGGGGGGGCATCAAGGTTTGAAGTTCAGACACCCTCCTGGCTGAAGTGATAACAACACAGTCTTCCAATTACAGTGTTGTAGAGAAGCTTTTGCTGCAGGTTAAAACAGAGCTACAGTGACTTTTTCCAAGACAAAATGGAGATCCCAAGGAGGAGGAGGAACAAGCTTACTGGGTGGTCTGCTGTGAAGGGCACCATTAAGTAAAGAGTTTTCCCTCCAATCTACAGGCCAAAGGAGGAGACAAAGGCAGACAAGCAGAAATGGCTGATAGATGAGCTTTCACACAAGAATAAGCCAACCCTTCTGCAGTTCACACAAGTAAGATAAAAACAGAGGAAAATCCACTGAAAGTGGGTGCAGTTTACGCAAAAAAACAGCAGATGGAAAACCTCTTCCATTTCGATAAGTAGGATTTCCTATTATTGGGTTTTCTGGCCTCCTGCAGAACCCTAAGCATGTCCTCTGAAAAGAAGTGTCTGAAAGGTATCAGAAGCCTATCACCCACAGTGTCAGATGTAGCGTTGACAGGTGTGGGTGTATGAAAGATCCCTTGGCTTGTGTGAAAAGATCCACTCTGTGAGGTAACTTGTGATGACTGCCCTTGGCTAAATGCACAAGAAGAGGGAACCAATGATGCCTTAGCCAAAAGGGAGTCATCATCAAGATTTTTGGTTTGTCGAGCTGGATTTTCAGCAGAACTTTCTGAATAAGAGGGAATGGAGGAATTCATAGAGAAACATCCCCTTCCATGCGAAAGAAAGAGTGTCCACATTCCACACCAGAGGATCTGGAACTCTGGCACAAAATTTTGGAAGTTGTCTGTTCAAAGCGGAGGCAAAGAGATCTACTTGAGGAATACCCCACCACTGGAGAATATCCTGAAACAGGTCCCTGTGAAGTATCCATTCATGGGACTGAGTCATGGACCTGCTCAGAGTGTCTGTCACTATATTCTGATTAGAGGAGATGAACACTGCCTAAAGTGAGACCTGGTACTAAGTTGCTAGTTCCCATGCCTTGAGGGCTAGCCTGCACTCTTCTCTCTGATTCTACGAATAGGATTTTTGAGGTGTTGAACAATGGATGCCAATGGCAGACAGGGTCTTGCCATCTTGCTCACTCCTCTCAAGTGTGTCTTTCATCTTTGTTCCAAAAACTGTGGAACAGTCAAGAGGGGCATTCATGAAGGACATCTTGAGGCCCTCTGCAAAGTCACATAAGTGCAACCAAGCATGACAGCATAAAGCAATGCCAGAGACGTTCAACACTGAATTCAAGGTATCCAGCTGGGATTCAACCTTTTTGTAGACCTCTGCGGGTAGGGTATCTGAGAGAAAATTGAACAAATTCTTTGTCAAACCTCTCCAGAAATGAATAACATGTTCATGTTAGTTCAGCGCTCTGAAACAAAAGGTGACTGAAGCATATATCCATTTTCCAAATCTGTCCAAAGCCCTGGACTCTCTTTTGATTGACTCTCCTTGGAAAGTTCCTTCCTAGTGGCCACTGCAATAACCATGGCATCTACCGAAGTGCCTTTATACCAGTACTGTTTATCCTTTAGGGTTGGCATGATCCTGTCTGGTTTTTAGGGATCGACTCCACAGAGTTAGGTTCCTTCCACACTCTCTGAGTTATGATGTCTAGTAAGGAGTCAGAGGGTGGGACCACCCAAGAAGTACATGAGCCAGAGCCAAAGGCTTCCAGGAACATAGATTCCTCCTGAAAAGGGTTATCGGTGGACCAACCTCCCTTTTGCTTCATCAGTTCAAGTAATTTGTCAAAACTAACATTGTCAAAGAGAGATTGTGGACAACCTTCTCCATCATCAAAATCTGTGTCTTCCATGACCAATTTGGGAGATGAATCGATGTGCTTATGTTTATACTTCCTTTTCCCATGGACATGCTGCTAGGGAACATCGACCGCAGGTTCTGAGTCGGACTGAGAACTCAAATTGAGTATGTCTCCTGGACCCCTTGATACTAACCATCCCAGTTGACCTGGATGAGAGGAGAGAGAGAAGTAGATGAAGTCAAAGGATGGGTTGGATCCAGCCTGGTTGGAGTGAGTCCTACTCTAGCTGGGAGAGCCCTCTTGACACCCTCAAAATGTCGAACTCAAAATTGGACACAAGAGAGCCTCCCAACATAGAAGAGTGGAGAATGCCCTCCCAGATCCAACCAGTCAAGAATCCGAAGCCAACTGCTGAACCAAGATGTCAAAGGCCGAGGCTCCTAGAGGAAGGGATGGATCCGAAGGTCTGAAGGCTGACCTTTCCTCCAGGGTCCCAAGCCCGGAGCTTCTGCTCCATGTCTCATCCCAGTCCTAAGCTGACAGCATTGAAATTATGAGGGGTGTTGGATACAAATATACCACTCCAGGAGCAGTCTGAGGCAGAGGAGGTTGACTCAGCATGGTTACTGACAATAGAGTCAAAGATGGAAAGGTAACTGAAACTATCTTCGGATCTATCCTGGGAGATGAGACAGAGATAACCTCCAACTGTATCTGCTGTCTCAAGATTCACCACATCATCCTATCGATGTCTGCATCTTAGAGGCTTCTAGATGAATGTGCTGACAGTACAGTTTTGTACCTACCATAAATGTAGATGTCCGATAGGAATGCATCTGCAGTCCTTACAAATGGGTTGTCCTGTCGCCAGGCAGCCCTTCGGTCGGCCGGATTCCAAAGTCTGGGTCTGGCCTTGGCTGGTGTCGCACTTCACCCGACGTCATAGCTGCAGTTCTTCGGGTATAAAGGCATCAGCCGACGCCATTTTCCTCAGTGTTTCTTGCCCCAGATGCCAGGTGCCCTCTTGGAAGGCTAAATTTGGATAAATGCCAATGTTTCCAAATAGTAGAGAGCAAACACAAAAAATAAGCATGTATGTACATATCTACAAACAAATACACCATAATAGACCCCCCCCCAGCTAGCTAGAAGATGGGCAAATACCCTAGGAGTACCACAGAGGGGAAGGCGGGTGGGTAATCCTGACTGCAGATGCATTCCTATCGGACATCTACATTTATGGTAGGTACAAAACTGTACTATGTCCTTCAAGGATGCATCTGCGGTCCTTACAAATGGGTAGAATACCATAGCCAAACTAGGGGAGGAGGAAGAAGAGATTATGGTGTAGTTAGGATCCCTTGCAAAACAGCAGTGGCAAACCCTGCTCGGGATCTAGAGTATAAAGGTAAGTTATAATGCTTGGCAAATGTATGCACGGAGGTCCAAGTAGCAGCCTCTATAATGTCCTTGGTAGCCACTCCTCGTAAGAAAGCTGTGGTAGTGGCCGTAGCCCTTGTAGAGTGAGGCCTGATGTTCTCTGGAGTTTTCTTTCCATGGTAGGAGTAACAAAATCTAATGCAATTTCCTATCCACTTGGAGATTGTCTGTTTTGAAATTGCTTTTCCTTCCCTTCCTGTTGCATATGCTACCAGCAGCTGGTCAGTTTTTCTATTGCCCTTGGTTCTGTCCAGGTAGTAGCGTAACTGTCTATGTACATCCAAGGTATGCAACAGTCTTTCTCCCCTGTTCTGTGGGTTGGGGAAGAATGTAGGTAGGCGGATAGCCTGATTTAAAGATACTCTGGATACCACCTTGGGCATAAATGTAGGATTTGTTCTCATGGACACTCTATCTTGATGGAAGATCAGGAAGGGTTGCACTGCCATTAATGCCTGTAGTTCAGATACCCTTCTTGCTGAAGTGATTGCCAGCTGGAAAGCAGTCTTCTATGATAAGTATTGTAATTCTGCTGTTGCTGCTGGTTCGAAAGGAGGAAGTGTCAATTTTTCTAGCACAAAGTTCAAGTCCCATGCTGGCAATGGTGGTTTCCTAGGAGGTTTTACATTTTTAATTCCTCTCAGAAACTGCCTGAGCAGAGGATGCGAGAAGACAGGAGGATCTGAGCTGTATTCTGCTGAAATAGCTGATGCATGTATCTTGATGGAAGAATGGGACAGGCCTGTGTGGAAGAGCTCTGCCAAGTATTCCAGGATGCTGGCTATGTTTACCTGTGACACATCTTCTCCCTTTGCAGTACTCCAAATGAGATATATTTTCCATTTTGCTGCATAATTTTTCCTTGTTGAGGGTCTGCGAGCCTCAAGGATAATGTCTTTAACCCTTTGTGATAAATTTGGGTTAATTGATCTTATGTAATGTTCCAGGCAGTCAGCTGTAGAGTTTTCAGGCTTGGATGCAGGATGTTGTAGTTGTTCTGTGTTACCAGCAATGGAACCAGGGGTAGTGTCCATATTTGTTCCCGAGACATGCTCCTTAGCAACGGGTACCAATGTTGCCTTGGCCAGTCTGGAGCTATCAGGATGATCCTTGGATGGTCCTCTTTGATCTTCAATAGCACCTTGTGCATCAAAGGAAGTGGTGGGAATGCATATGCTGTCAGGTTTTTCCAACTGAAAGATAGGGAGTCCACCTTCCAAGCAAGTGGGTGGTACGTCCTTGTGCAGAATTTCTTTAGCTGGTGATTGTGTGGGGATGCAAATAAGTCTATTTGTGGGAGTCCCCATTTCCTTGTAATGTCTTTGAAGATGTCCGGATGTAGCATCCATTCGTGGGCATCCGTGGTAGTCCTGCTTAATATGTCTGCTAGAACGTTTTCTTTTCCCGGTACAAAAATTGCTTGTAACTGAATGTTGTAGCTCAGAGCCACGTTCCATAGGTCCAGTGCCATCCGGCATAGAGGGTATGAATGTGTGCCTCCCTGTTTGTTGATGTACCACATAACTGTTGTGTTGTCTGTCCTTATCATCAACTGACCTTCTCGGAGAAATGGTCTGAATGTCTGGATTGCCAATTTTACTGCCAGCATTTCCTTTAGATTTATGTGTAGGTGCAGCTGGTCTTGAGTCCATAAGCCTTGTATGCACCTGTCCAGCATGTGGGCCCCCCAACCGAGGTCTGAGGCGTCTGTCGTGATGGTTTGGCTTGGTTGAATGCTGTGGAAGGGCAATCCTGTGTTTGATTGACAGGCCTGAGCCCACCATAGGAACTCTTGCTTCAGGCATGGGATTATTGGAATTTTGGTTTCTAGGCTGTGCTTGTGTTGAGACCATAAATTCTTTAGGTACCACTGTAGCTTTCTCATATGCAGTCTGGCATGAGGGACCAGTATTATGCAGGATGCCATGAAGCCCAAGGCTTGCAGTACTTTTCTTGCTGTTAGATGGTTCTGCTTTGTTAATGCCAAGAAGTAGAGAGGTAGTTGTTCTTGCTTTTCTGCAGTTAGGAATGCCATTTGTTTTGATGTGTCCAGTTCTGCACCCAAAAAGGTTATTCTTTGGGATGGTATCAGCCTTGACTTTTTTATATTGACTGTATATCCCAGGGCTTGTAGTAGGTAAATGACTCTTTGTAAGTCTTCTGTTAGCTTGCTTTTGTTGTCCGCTTGTATCAGGCAGTCGTCCAGGTAGGGGTAAATCTGGATTCCCTGGAGCCTGCAATGAGCAATTACTGATGCCAGGCATTTCGTGAACACTCTGGGCGCAGTAGATAAGCCAAAGGGCAATGCTGAGAATTGATAATGCTCTGATCCTGCAAGAAATCTGAGGTATCTTCTGCAATTTGGTCGTATGGGGATGTGCAGGTATGCCTCCTTGAGATCTAGAGTTACCAGCCAAGACTCCTTGCCCAGCATGGGAAGAAGCTGCTGTAGAGTCAGCATTTTGAATTTTGGAACAATGAGGAATGTGTTTAAAGCGGACAGGTCGAGAATAGGCCTCCATTTGTTCTCTTTCTTGGTACCAGGAAGAGTCTGGAGTAAAATCCCTTTCCTTGCTCCATAGATGGTACCTTTTCCACAGCTCTCATCCTTAATAATTGAGATATTTGTTTTAGAGCTTCTGTCTTTTGATTTGGAGGTAGGTTTGGCATTCCTCTCTTCCCTGGTAGGGTATGGAAGTGGAACCTGTAGCCTTGGTCTATTGTCTGTAAAATCCACTTGTCTCTTGTGATGTAATGCCAATTTATTGAGAATAAGGCTAGCCTTCCGCCTAAGGGTGCTTCTAGTTGTTCCCTGGTAGGCGGTGCCAGAGCCAAGTCACTGTGATTGTCCTGTTGCAGTGGTGGTGGCTGTGTCTGTTCCTCGCTGGTTGTTACCCTGCCACTGGCGTCCCCTGTAGGCACCCCTGGATTGGTTTCTGCCTCTTGATCACCTATTCCTGCCTCTCTGTGCTTTAGAGGAGTCTGGAAAGGACCAATTTTTGGAGGGCCAATTCCTGCTAAACCTTGGTGGTTGGACCTGTAAGAAATCTTTCACTGTTTGTACAGATTTTGCCTTCTCCTCCATCTTCTTCAGTACCTGTTGTGCAAGAGAACCAAATAAATTGGCCTTGTCCATGGGAGCATCTAACAGTTTTGATTTGACATGGTCCGGTAAGGCCTGCTCTTTCAACCATGCATGCCTTCTGATAACTGTGCCAGTCATGGCTGATCTAAAGGAAGCCTCCAGTGCATCATAGCCGCATTTTAAAGAATGGTTACTAACTTGCTGAATGTTATGTACCATTTCCTGAACATACTTCTTATCAAAAGGTTCATCAGAGGACAGTTTTTTAGTTAACTGGTCAATCATATATTCTTGATATTGGATCATATGAAATTGACAGTTCAAGGCCCTAGCTGACAGAGTAGCAGAAGTGTGAACTTTTTTACCCCATCTCTCTAAGGATCTGGATTCCCTTTCAGAGGGGAGGGGATTTTTAGAAGAGGTAGTTGCTACAGCCTTAGGCCCCTGGGAGATAGTTTCGGGATCTGTAAAAGGAGCCTTGTATAAATGGTGATGCGTGTCCGGGACCCTGTAGTACCTATCGGGCTTAGCAGGGGCCAGAGGTAATGAATCAGGAGCAGTACAAGCATCATTAAATGCATCATCTACAACAGAAAGAACTGGAGGTATAGCTAAAGGCCTATGCTGTGGTAAATGCAAGAAGGTTCTAAGCCTTTTCCTGGAGTCTGAAAAATCTTGGCCCTGCCATTGAAATTGTTCCCTCATAGCATGCAAGGTTTCCCCAAAGGAAAATTCCTCAGGTGGAGAGGCAGAAGGGATGGACTCTTCAGCATCAGAGTCTTCGTAAGGGGAATAAGGAGCCTCTGGAGGGTCTGTATTATCTGAATCATCAGAGGAATCATCTGTGGACACTGGCTCAGGGGGCTCTGCTCTAGGCCTCTTCTCTGGAGGTGGATGAGAGGCCCTGTCTGGAAGAGGCTGGGATCCCCGGATTAAAGAAATAAGATCCTCTGCCAAAGAAAGCATTTGGGAACTAGATCTGGGCCTGTGAGTAGGGGTCTTAACAGGTACAGTTTTTGTAGCTTTAGCTGCTTTAGCCCTGGCAAAGGCCTTAATGGACATGGCTGCAGGAGGCCTAGCAGCTCCACGTGCAGGAGTAGAAATATCCAAGGGAATAGTGTCTGATAAATCCTGAGAAATCGCAACAGCAGGTTGGATTTCCGAAGCCGATTCCACGAAGTTAGAAGAAGCCTCGGTAGAAGGCATGCTTTCGGCTGAAGGAAGAACCGCTTGCTCGGTTTCAGCCGAAACCGAGACACCCGCGGTTTGCTTAACCGCGGTTTCAGCCGAAACCGCGGACCGCGAGTGTCGGTCGTTTTCCTTGCGTTTTTTGGTTATTTGTGCTTATAAGCAAAATCAGAGCCGAAAAACTGCTCAGCAAATTCCGACCGATGTCTAAGCGTCCGTCGGTTAAAGGAAGCACAGGCTAGACAAGCTGCTACGTCATGGTCTGGGCCTAAACAAGGTAAGCAGTAAGAGTGGAAATCTTTATGAGGTATTTGTTTCCCACAAGTTAAACAGTTATTCACTTTTTCTGACATCGGCTGAGGCAAGAAAGAGTCCCCAACGGGGTACTTAGCTTTTTAGAAGTCTTCGAAGTTGTATTCGGTAGTAGTAATCTCTGGTTCTGACCGACCGGCACTTGCGAACAGCTTCTGCTTCGGGCACCACGCGGCAAGAAAGACTGAAGAAAATGGCGTCGGCTGATGCCTTTATACCCGAAGAACTGCAGCTATGACGTCGGGTGAAGTGCGACACCAGCCGAGGCCAGACCCAGACTTTGGAATCCGGCCGACCGAAGGGCTGCCTGGCGACAGGACAACCCATTTGTAAGGACTGCAGATGCATCCTTGAAGGACATCTTAAGGAGGCTACAGAAGGTCTGGAGTATCTGGACTCCTGCAAAATTGGGAAGTGGAGCCGTGTAATGATCCTTTTTGCTGAAAATCTTGGAGACGAAGAAGGTGTCTGGATCCAAGAAGTGCCTGTTGCCTGTGAATTACCTAGAGTTGGTGAGATACTCGTGGGTCGGATCAAAAGTCTTGTTTTGTTTGGCTGCCAGATGAGATGAGGCTGATGACTCTGGGGACTGTTTTCGACTAACTTCTTTCATTTTTTTCTGGAGTCTTGCTGGTCTCCTTTTCTTTGTTTATTTCTTTATCTTTGGTTTTCTCCGTAAACTTAGTATGAGAAGGGCTAACCTTACAAGACTAGGCAGACAAGAGTTCTTTCAGAAAATCTCAATGACTCTGGATCACCTTGAACAAAAAGATTTACACGTGTCACACTCCAACTCTAAATCACTGACTCCCAAGCAATACACACATAAATGGTATGAGTCTTGGGGGGGAATCTTGTGCCTACACTGGCTGCATTTTTTAAAGCTTTTTTACAACACAGTATGCAACAAACAACTCCACTCTGAAACTACACTCCAAAAACAAACGAATAGCAGCGACAACACTTTCAAACACTTGTCCTAAGCATATAAAAAAAACTTTTAGTGAAAATAATCCCCTTATCTTTTTTTTAGCAAAGAAGAGGAGGAAAACATGGTAACTGTAAGGAATAGAAAACTCCAAACTGTAATACAGTAACCAACAAACGAGGACTAATAACCAATGCTAAATATGTCTACAGATGTAATAAAAGGTAGGGGAGAAGACTAAGTAGGAAAAACTTTTCACTTATCATCATTGGCAGATAACGAGAACACAGCATTGAGCTTTCACTTGATGGTGGCAAATTAAATCTGAACCTAGGAGGACAGAAGGAAATTATAGGTAGGTGTGGAGTCAAAGTCCCGCTTTCACACCTTTAGAAGTGCCAAGACCAGATCTGAGATCGTACCCAAGACCCCACTGGTGATAATGACGAAAATGGACAACATCAGATCAAAATTTTATAAACCTAAACAACGAAATGAGCACTGGAACTGGATCTTCCAAAGTAGAAATATCTCAAATAAAACAAGAACCAGGCCGCCCGAAGCTCTCTCCCAAATTGCGTTTAATAAAGCTGATCAAACAAACACTGCGGTATCAACAACAGTATAAAAACTTACTGAAAAATAAAAAATAAAAACTCTCCACAGTTAAGCACTTTCGTCATGTCTCGTCAAGATATGACAAAAGTGCTTAACTGTGGAGGGTTTTTATTTTTTATTTTTCAGTAAGTTTTTACACTGTTGTTGCTACCGCAGTGTTTGTTTTATCGGCTTTATTAAATGCTTTTTGGGAGAGAGCTTCGGGCCGCCTGGTTCTTGTTTTGTTTGAGACAGAACAAAATTTTCACACACAGCACCACTTCATTGTTTAGACATTCCAGAAAATACATTAAAATAACTTGTTAATTGTAAGGTAAAAAAGGGTTTTGGATCAGCAGACTAGAAAACTAAACCAATCTCTACAATACTGGCATTCATTCTGAACATTTCAAAGTGGTACCTACCTTGAACCATTTGACTTCTGCATTTGATCTTGAAACTTCACATTCAAAGACAACTTTATCTTTCTCAGGCACTTTCAGATCTTCTAAAGGTTTGGTGAATTTTACTGGAAGCTCTGGAAAAAAGACAATGTTTAGTGACTTAAATCATATTTCCATTTTTTCTTGTACACAAAATTTCCTTCTTACAAATTATTTCTTCAAACTAGAGCTCTGTATCTATTTGGCAAGTTTACATATGAAACAATAGTCTTCTGTCTGGTTTTGGAAATCAGAGTCACTTAAAACTTTTCCTTAAGTCACATTTGTTCTGATATGTCTTGACACTGCTGTTCCAGTGATGTGTTTCTGAAAAAGCATACTTTTACTAGATCAAGCTAATGGAAGTGATTACAATCTTTACCCAGACTGAAGCTATTCCCAGGAGGGGACAGAGATACGAAGTAACATACCAAGTCCATCATTTAATTCCTTCTAGATACTCCTCTAATTCACCTACCTCTACCTTCATGCAGGTCAAAGAGGATTCTGCCAAAGGGTGTTTTTTCCCCACAGTTTTCTGAATTTTGTAAATGGCGATGCACCTGACCATACCTTCACTACCCACCAGAGATGTTGCTTTTCTAAATCTTGTCCTCACAAACATTTCACCCAATTATACCACTTAGAATGTTCTTCCTTCCCAAGTCAAATCTGCCTCTCTCAATGTGACCTCCTCCCTGAAAACCTCTGCAGCATCTAATAATGCCTCTACATTTACAGATTACTCCAAAACTAGTTAATTATATTTACCTATCTTACTGATAATCACCAATGGTATAGCTCCCCAGGAAACCTTCTACCTTTTGCTGCTTATAGTCTTCTAAATTTTAGTCCATCTTATGTACTGAGGTATCTGTACCAGTGGCGTGTAAGCATTCTGCAAAGTTTAAAACTAAACCAATGTGCTGGAACTACCACATAAAGAAATTCTACAACAACACAAAAACTTTGGCTATACATAAAAGATCTCTACTCTGTCATTATAAAAGGGATTTCAAAGAGGTAAATAAATCCCTCAAATTTACCATTAGGAAATGCAAGGCTGAATATAAACTTAGGGGGATAATCAATTCAAAATACAATCATAAAGCCTTCCTCAGCTACATTACAGAGCTTAGAAGTAACTAATAATTCTGTATAAAACACATTACTAATGGCACCTCCTTCTCTGACCCCAACAGCATTGCTAATATTCTTGTGAATACACTTTTTTCTAACTTCAGCCATCCCCACCTGCTGCCATTCCCCTTCGTGTCTTCCTTCCAGAAATAAGGATGGATCTAGTCATTTCAGCACTTTCCAAGATTAAAAAATAATTCCCATTTCACTAGTCCTGCCAATATCCATGGACGTCTGCAGAGAAGTGCTATGTCTGACACAGCAAAACCCTACATAATCTCTTCAACCTAAATCTTTCTATAAGTTACAAACCTGAAGGATGGAGAGTTGTGAAGTCTTAACATAAGAGTGGTCACTCAACTGACTCTAGGAATTACATGCCTATTAGTATCATTAATGTTAGTGAAAAGGCTATGGAACACATTATAGCGACTAATAAAAACAGTAAAAGTGACCTTGTATCTCTAAGTACACACTCGACTGGCTTTATAAGAAGCAGGTCATGCCTATTCAGCCTAGCTGAAATCTCCAAATATTGTATATTTCCTTTCTATTTTGTCTTCCCAGTCTTTTCTAACCTTCTCAGATTGATTCTTTTGGTTATGCAATATTTTATATGCCCTACTAATTATTCCCTTTTTATCAGCAGCTTCTGTTCTGATTCAAATTAAAAAACTCTACCAGAGCTGGTATGTCACTTAAGACTCCTTTATCCCTTCCTCTTTTCCTATACTCTGTAACCAATCCTTTGTAGGGAAGACAGTCTTTAAACTGCAGTCTACACTTCTGTTCATTCTCATCTCACTGTGTTGTATTTCCCTTCATAGTTACTTGCTCTCAATACCTTGGTTCCAACAACTTCCAGATTCTCAATTTTTGTATTATTTTTAGTTTACTCTCCTCATAAATATCCTTAGCTGCCATAACAGAATCCTTTGTTATTCATACAGTTAAACACTTTTTTGTATCATGTCCTCATAACTATGGGTATTGCTGAACCAACTCATGTTTAGGTAGATAACTTACTGCTAGAGCCTTGGTTTTATCTTCATTTATTTTAAATCTTGAAAAAATGAAACTATCTCAGAGTGTTACGCAACAAGAAAATGTCCTTTTCTGGATTTATCAAGTACAAAATAATATCATCAGTGAATAAAGTTGCCTTTTCTTGATTACAATACCAGTTGTACCTTTGACTTTGTCAATCCCTTATTATCTTTCCCAATGGCTCTAAGTACAAAGCAAATAATAAAGGGAAAAGAGGATACCTCTACCTGGTTCTTCTGTTAAAACGCAGCTTGCTGGAGAAGAACTCTCCCACCTTAACTCTTATATCTGACTGTTTATATATCTTCCTAGTTAACTAAATTATTCTGTTGAGGAGGCAAGTGCTACCACTGCCCTACTCATTAAATAACAGCTGACTCTAGTGAAGGACTTCTTTGCATTAAAACCCACCAACAGTATCAGAGTTTTTTTTTACATTCTGTTTCCCTCTGGATCATCACTGTTTTATTAATGTTATTAAATGCTTGTCTCCCCTCCACAAAACCACAGTGATCCACATCTGTACATCTTAGCAGCACTTCTACAATCTCTTAGCTAGTATAAATATAAACACATCATTATCATGGTTTAAAACTGAAATGGCTCTATATGATGCTGGGTCTGAAGGGTCTTTATCCTCTTTGGGTAATATAATCCACACAGCTTTCTTACAAGATGCTGGTACTCTCCCCATCTTTTAAGACATTGAATATTCTCTGTTCCTGGAGACTTCACTGTTGATGTATTACACATCACCAAATGTATCTCATATCTTCCTATCTTAACAATTAATTGTTGAGCGTCATCTTATTCTAATGTTGGCACAATTAAGTCTTCCATTAATACTACTATTTGTACTTGTTTTTGGTTTCCACAGTCATCTGCTTTAGACAAATTTGTATAAAACATTCAAAATATCTCTAATATTTCTATAGGATCTCTGGTTATTTTTCGGGTCTATATCATAACATCAAAAGAAACGAATCTTGAACAGCTTAAATATTGAAATTGCTGTTCATCAAAATCGCTTTTGTGGGGGGCTGTGCCTCCCCACCGATAATTATACATACCAACTCCGAGATTGTGCTACAGTGAGGAAAAGGCAAAATTCCCAATCTTCACTGTACCGCAGTCTCACAAAAAACAAATCGATGAACGGCAATTTCGATATTTAAGCCATTCGAGATTCATTCTTTTCGATAATATGATAGAGACTCTAATTTACTTGTTATAGGCTCCCAAAGTCTGGCAACAACCTTTTCAACTTTCTGTTGCCTAAGTTATTGTGCTAAAGGTTTTATTCTCTGGAATTGATGTTAAAATACTTGTTTAACAGCAACTTTTCTAAACACATGAATATTATCCAAATACTCCCTTAGTTTCCCTTTAACACTTTGCAGTTGCTCCTCTTTTTGTTCTGTGGCATTCCCCTTATTCTGCAATACCTTTGCCTTTGCCAACCCCTTTAAATAATTTCTTATTTTTTCTCATATCTCTTTCTCTCTTATTTCTAACATGTTTTTAAAATCCATTTTTATTTTATCCCATTCATTACCTATCCCTTCTGAAGGAATTTATGTCTTCCCTAATAACTCTCGAAAAATGTCCACTATGCATTCCTTAAATTCCACTCTCTTTGATGGAAAAGTGGGACAGCACCAGTGTCTCCTTTTTACTTCATAATCATGCATCTTTATCTTACTTTTTGATCAGTGCATGATCCAAAATAGTTATTGGATATGTTGC
The DNA here is from genome assembly GCF_019279795.1 of Protopterus annectens. Lineage (NCBI taxonomy): Eukaryota > Metazoa > Chordata > Ceratodontiformes > Protopteridae > Protopterus > Protopterus annectens. The sequence continues at coordinate 1,849,651,378 of NC_056731.1, forward strand.
AAAGGTTTCAATCAAATACACATAATCTTGCAAAATATAATTTCTACCTAGTCTAGCCCACTTATTATGTAAATTATGTCTGGATTCTTACTATGAAATACACATCTTCCAGACCAAACATTCTCACATATTTTTCAAAAATCTACTCTGTTTTAACTTTCCTTTCCAGTTCTCCTGAAACATCTGTACTATTATAAATTAGATTCCATTTCCTACCCAATAATAATATTCCCTGCTGGACACTTATTATTTTCCCAAAATTCTCTTACACTCCATGACGGCAGGTTTTGCTAGAATATAAATGAATGCCAGTATAATCTTCCTCCCCTGCCAATAACGCATTACTGCCACAAACCTACCATTATTGCCTTTTATTCCCCCCTGCTGCTGCAGCAGGATTTGACACACACAACGCTGCAGGATCAGACCTAGGATGAGAAATAAACATACTGAGGAATTTTATGAAATTTGTTTGCTTTCTTAGGTCTATAGGTTAACTGGTATTTCTTCAAAAATAATGCAATATCAGACTGTTCTCAATGGAATATCTTATTCACTATAGAAATAGTTTCAGAAAAAGAGAATTCGTTCATAAGTGATTCTGAGGAAACATCTTCCTCATAGTCAGAATCAGCTGTATGGGAAGAAAAATAACAGATGCCCTTTCCTAACCTTTTTTTTCATCATCAGACAAGGAAGCTTCCGAAATCAAGAGAACTGTCTTGTAATTTTTACACAAAAATTCCAATCACTCTTTAGGGATTTTAAAGCTTGCTATAAACCTACAGCCAATCCAAACAGAGTTTGGGAAGAAAAATGTTTACTTTTCTGTCTATTTTTCCTAGGAGCATCCCTAAAAGGAGACTGACTCATAGTTGGTACTTCACCATGAGGACCAGGTCTCTTAGCACAGCCATGCAGGGATGCACTCCCTGCTCCCTCCTCCAAGATCAACAAGATGGCCCTCCCATACCTAAACCTACACTTATCTTACTCACATGCACTCAATATTTCCACTTCAACATATCCAATACTCAGCAAACAGTGATTCTGTCAAATTTTCAAATGACTTCACTCTGTCAGCAAACTGATGATTTGACAAGTACACTCATATGTATGTACGTATACACACACACACACACACATATAATAAATATATATATATATATATATATATATATATATATATATATAAATATACATATAAAGATATAGATAGATAGATATACACATAAATATATTTGTCTGGACATTAACCTGCATTTTCTTAGCTGTTATTTGTTTTTATGAGGGTTATATGTACTGTATCTAGATTCATGTGAATAAATAAAACTGACTTTAACTTTACCTTTCACAATTAGTCGACCAGATGTATAAACTCCTTCAGCTTTGAATGTGATGAGACCTGCATCTTCTAACTTAAGGGCAGATAGTGTCATAACATGCTTTTTTCCCAGGGCAGTGATCTGACAGTTTCCTCCTTGTATAAATTTCACCCCATCTTTTGACCACAACCCTTCCACATTGTCATGTGACAGCTCGACTTCGAAGGTTGCGGCTTCATTCTCAAAAATTTGTACCTCTTGGAGTCCCTTGATCACTTTGATCTTCCTTGCTGCAATAAAGCATACATACAACAAATAACGTGTAAGTTTTACATAGCAAAAACACAGCAAGTATATGAAATGACAATATTAACAAAATTCCATGTGCTATCAGTTTTAGTGTTAACTGCCCATATAATTAAAAAGGCAGTAAAATAATTCCACATCATATACCCTAGAGTTAGTAACATAGCAATTAATTTAGAACAGATAATTATTTGAGTATAAAAGTCAGCAGAGAATAGTATTATTAGATTTGCAGATAAATATATCAGCTAAATACCTTTCAATTCATTCTTTTCTGACTCAGGAACATAAAGTCATATATAAACTCTTTATTACAATATTAGATTTTTTTAGGTGAGGTCATTACAATACTGAATGATAACATATGGGTTTACCCACTTTATGAACTATTTTTCCTACCCAGATTTTCATCATGCATCCTCTCATCCGTATGAAGGTCTACCCTGATCTTGAGCCAACACCCCGTGAAAACTTGGGTTGTGCATGAAGATTTGATATATAACCAGCTTTGCTAGCAACCTCCACCTGTTCTTTCAGTCCCTTCTGTCTCTCAAAGGGATGTATGTGTGTTTGTAGTAAGACATATTGCCCATTGTACGAGATAAAGTTTACAGTAATTACTCAGAAAAAACAACTTTGCAATAACTTAGTAAAATAGTTATAATGAAACTATGTACAATATTATTGAGGTGAAGGATAGTTGTACTGCTACACTGACCTCTCCTCAAATATCTACACACAGCCACACTATCTTCTTCAGGAAAGGTTACTGTAACAATACTGTAACAATACGCAGAAGCCCTTGGAAGATTCTCAAGCAATGACCCTACAATTTGGGAGCTGGAAAATTAAAGGACCCACTGCCTTGCAGCCATGCTAAAATCTGTCCTACCCCTAGACTATGGTCCCACCTACTATTTTTTTTTTTAATGAAAATATGGACAGTAGTCCATCTGGCAGCATCTGAAATATCTTGTTCAGAAACATTTCTGAAATATGCTGCTAACAGAATTTACTCTTGCCGTGCCTTTGGAAGGATTATATTTCTTGTCAAAAGAAAAGTCAAGACAGCAGGCCAACCATTTATACACAATTTACTTACAGAATGGTAGTCTTTCTGTTACCCTATTGAATAAAACAAAAAGCTGATTAGTTTTCCTGAGTTCAACAGTTCTCATACTAAGATATATTAGTTGCCTCTGCATATCCTGAATACACAGGAGAATAATTCCTTTATTCTGATAGTTTGGGTAAAAGATTGCTTGTGCTACAAACTATCTTTTACAGCTTTACAAGCTAGGGTGACTGCTGATACCACTTTTGGCAAGAAAGACAGATCTGCCTTCATTGACATCTTTTCATTGTGAAATACCAAATCTGGTAGCTTACAAATGCCAGCTGGCAACTCTTGTCTTGTAATCCTTCTATCACACGTAACAGTGAGCAGAACAAGTGTATTCCATGACTAGAGTTTTAAGCCTTTGTATTTGCAGGTTGAAGGGGAGGCAGAATCAGATTGCAGAATCAGATTTGCCAAATAAAGTTCAAATCTCAAAGAGAAGAGATGTTTTTTTTCTGGTTGTTATTGCAGTTTTGTTTAATTCAAGACTGGCCAGAAAGGAATGTTACTTTCAGATTCTGTAAATGAAGTAAAACAATGCTGCACTAAATTAGCAAGCAGAGCATTCATCTGTCAATTCATTTCACTCACCAGTTCAATTTGTTTGATGTTTACAGCATAACACAATACATAATTCTTAGAGCTGTTTTTGGCTGAGGTACTAATAATCTGCAAATGCATGCTAAGTATTATACTTATATTACATAAGAGTTACTTGCATTACACTATAACACTGTGCTAAATAATGATACATATGCTGTTTACAATTGTACAGTCTACCTTTTACTACATACAGAGCGATGTTACATCTAAACTCATGCAGCTCCATTGTTTAAAGGCCTTATCTTATGATTTTCTCTTGGTCTACCAGGGAGAATCCAGTTTGCACAGGAAGACAAAAGACACCACCTTTTGTGAAGCATACACTGGCACTACCAGCAACTTCTCAACACTTACACACTTAGAAAATAAACAGGCTGTGGACTTCCAAGATGGCTGCATGTTCAGCAATAGGATGACTTAAGCTCTCCTTGTGTAAAAACAGAAACAATGAAAAAGAACCCACTGAAACTGTCAGTTTGGATAATTTGGCTAGTAATAGATGCCACCAAAGATGAAATTTGGAGAACTTGAAATAAAAATGACCAGAAAAGAAGAAAAGAATCTTCTGGCTAGGAAGAATCCTATACCTGTTTAGCAAAACTAATTCAATTTTCAGCTTTGTTACAGCAGATTGCTACCAGGCAATTTACAGGAAAAAATAACACAAATACACTCAGGGGTGTTTAAAATAAATATGCTCAATGAATACATCAATTCAAGTAACAAAAGGCCAGAAAAATACAAGAAACTTTAGCTATTCAGATGAATTGGTAAATCTGCAAAAATCAGAGGTTGAAAAGAAGAAAAGGCTGACTGGTCATGAGGCTGCTTGAGACAAGCTGTCTAAAAATAGTAGCATTAGAAGACAATGACAAGGCACACTGACAAAACCTGTGATTTTTCTGCTCTACCAGAAGGAATTTAATTTATGAAAGTAGAAATGAGTAACTGGTCTGGTATTCCACAGCAAGATTTGTTATTTGAAATGGCACACTGTTTGTATTTTTTTTCTAATAACCGCTACTGAATGGTTAAGAAACCTGTTAAGGAGGGGGGGGGGGGTTGTTATTATGGACATCATGGATTATGATACCAAAACGTACAAAATTGTGGGGAATGATGATGGTTACATGATAATGTCCAAGAATGAAACAAATATGGCTTATGCTAAAATTGATTTAATTTTTGAGGGATCACTTTATGCAAGGTGTTACTAACAAACAATTGCTTGAATTGTTAAAAGCTGATAACCTATGCATTCCACTGATCTTTGGAATACCCAAGATCCATAAGTCAATAGATGGCCCCCATTAAGACCAAAAGTGGCAGCTAATGGTTCCAAGATACAGACATTAGCATATATACAGTGGATATAAAAAGTTTACACACCCCTGTTAAAATGCCAGGTTTTTGTGATATAAAAAGATTAGACCACAATAAATCACTTCAAACCTTTTCCCACGTTTAATGTGACCAAAAAATGAGACCACAATAAATCACTTCAAAACTTTTCCCACGTTTAATGTGACCTATAACCAGTACAATTCAATTGAAAAACAAGCAAATCTGTTAGAGGAAAAATATAAAAAAATAAAAAATGTACAACATGCTGGTTGCATAAGTGTGCACACCCTTAAACTAATACTTTGTTGAAGCAACTTTTGATTTAATTACAGCATTCAGTCTTCTTGGGTACACACCTGCCATCAATTAAAGAGACTCTGATTACCCCAAATAAAAGTTCAGCTGTCCTAGTAGGAATTTCCTGACATTTACTCAGCTGCCTGCTACAGCAAAAGCCATGGTTCACAGAGAGCTTACAAAGCATCAAAGGGATCTCATTGTTGAAAGGTATCAGTCAGGAGAAGGGTACAAAATAATTTCCACAGCATTGGATATACCATGGAACACAGTGAAGACAGTCATCAAAAAGTGGAAAAAATATGGGACAACAGTGACGTTGCAAAGAACTGGACATCCCTCCAAAATTGATGAAAAGACAAGACAAAAACTGGTCAGGGAGGCTGCTGCAAGACCTACAGCAACACTGAAGGAGCTGCAGGAATTTCTGGCAAGTACTGGTTGTGTACTACAAGTGACAACAATCTCCTGAATTCTCCATATATCTGGATTATGGGGTGAGGTTGCAAGATGGAAGCCTTTTCTTACACAGAAAAACATCCAGGCCCGGCTAAAATTTGCAAAACAATATATGAAGTCTCCCAAAAGCATGTGGGAAAAATGTGTAATGGTCTAATAAGACCAAGGTTGAACTTTTTGGCCACAATTCCAAAAGTTACTTTTGGTGCAAAAACAACACTTCGCATCACCAAATGAACATTATCCCTACGATGAAGCATGGTGGTGGCAGTATCATGCTTTGGGGTTGCTTTTCTTCAGCTGGAACTGGGGCTTCAGTCAAGGTGGAGGGAATTATGAACAGTTCTAAATACCAGTCACTTTTGGCCTAAAACCTTCAGGCGTCTGCTAGAAAGCTGAAGATGAAGAGGAATTTCATCTTTCAACACAACAATGACCCCAAGCATACATCCAAATCAACAAAAGAATGGCTTTACCAGAAGAAAATTAAAAGTTTTGGAATGGCCTAGCCACAGCCCAGACCTAAATTCAATAGAAAATCTGTGGGGTGACCTGAAGAGTGCACATGAGATGACCTCACAATCGGACAGATTTGGAACACTTTTGCAAGGAAGAGTGGGCAAATATTGCCAAGTCAAGATGTGCCATGCTGATAGACTCTTACGCAAGAAAACTGAATGCTGTAATTAAATCAAAAGGTGCTTCAACAATGTATTAGTTTAAGGGTGTGCACAACCAACAAAGTATTAGTTTTAGGGTGTGCACACTTATGCAACCAGAGTATTATACGTTTTTTATTTTTTATATTTTTTCCCCTAACAGATTTGTTCTTCAGTTAAATTGTACAGGTTATAGGTCACATTAAAGGTGTGAAAAGTTTTGAAATGGTTTATTGTGGTCTCATTTTTTTATATCACAAAAACCTGGCATTTTAACAGGGGTGTGTAAACTTTTTATATCTACTGTATACAGATCAGAAATTGAAAACCTTTGTTTTGAATATTGGGCATCTTTCAAAGGACTTGAGTTCCTGAGAAATATCAAACCAAGTTTTTATATTTGTGACAATAGATACTGTGGATCTCTTTTCTTGCATTCCCCATTTTTGGGGTTGGAATGGTTTAATTTTGTATTGTGAATATTTATCTAATAATGAGGTGTTATTTATTAGTGAATTTATGGAATTATTTTTATATAAACTCATGCTTTTTAATGATAAATATTATAAGTAAATCAAAGAGATAGCTATGGGGGATAATTTTTCTCCCATTTATGCTAATTTAGTTTTACATTATTAGGAAAGAAATTTCATTACAAATTCTAGTTTGGCTACTAAATGCTATTTTTATACTAGATATTTAGACAATATTTGTATTTTATAGAATGGTACCTTAGACTGTTTGAATTAATTTTTGGAATATATTAAAACACTACTACACTTTTGAAATTTATATTCTCCTATTCTTTGGATAACATTAATTATTTGGACGTCCTTTTATATAAATATAGAGAGGAGGGTATATCTCAATCCAGAGTGTTTCATAAGGATACCTTTTCTAGTTCATGTTTACACTATTTGAGTGAGCATCTATCTTATTAAAAGAAAGGTTTGAAGGCATGAATGACACAGAAGTGAAATTCTGTCCTGTTTTAGGAAAGGATGTGTTTGGATTTGAGAATAATCAGATCTCTAATATTATATCCGGAAAAGCTTTTGTTTATACTTTTAATTGCAGGTCTAAAAGTATTGAGAATATCATTAAAAAGCACCGGGGGCTGTTACTTTGTTTTCTATGTATAAAAAATAATATTCCTGAGAAAACCATGTTTTGTAAGAAAGAATAACAGAAATATTAAAGAAATTTTGGAGTATGATAGAATGCCTTTAAGTAAAAAGATGTTGAGTACATTTAAAAGTGGAAACTGTAATCAATGTGCCTATTTATGTAACATAGACCACATTTATTTAGAAGCTAGGAACTCAGTCATTAGATATAATAGGCATTATAATTGTAAGAGTAGGGGTATAGTTTATCTAGTCTAGTGTTTGGGTCATACCGGGTTTTTATGTTGGGTAAACAGAGACAATGCTAAAAAAGCTGATATATGAACAAATGTATGATGTCAATCATGGTGTGAAAACAAATGCTCTTTTTTGATGCACACGTTATTGTACACAAAGTAAATTCTGTTTCTTAGTGTTAGATCAAATTCCCAAGAGTGAAAGGGGAGGATCCTGGGAAACGAGGATTTAGTATAAAGAGCTGGTACAGCAATTAAAATTGGATGCAGAAACACCCCCTGGGCTGAATGATAAAGTTTCTATTTTATGTGTTCTTACACCACAGACAGCTAAGCTATAGCATTTCTTTTGTTTTAAAATATTGCTTTAATGATATTAATATTTTTATCATTAAAAAAACTTTTGTTTTAACTATAAAAATATTAATTATTTAAAAGTATAAAAACGAATTTCTTAATTGTGGTTTGTGAATCGAGGGGAGGTGTCATATGTATTGTACGGAGTTATATTCATAATGTTGTGTTGTGTAGACAGTTCTGATGAAGTATGGTATGTGAGAGACAAAAGCGCTTAAGTATGTTTTGTTTTGATAAACTGAATATATTGCATCTTTACCCTGGACTTGCTGTTGCTCACAGTTCGTTTTGTGTTATTATACTTTGTGTATGCTCCAAACTTGGCAATGAAAAAGCAGCCAAGACCTATACTAGTAAAGATGCAATCATACCAGCAGAAAGAATTTCTTCTGACAAAACTGTGACAGAAAGGAAAGGCATTAAATATTGAAGACAACACAGTGTTTGCTGAAGAAAATTATTCACTGTTCACCAGGCAGAAGAAAAGCAAGTTTATCTCAGTAATCAAGTAATGTTGATAGGCATACAGGAAATTTAGGCTGCTGCATCAAACTGTCTTTTTTCCTGGAAGATCAAAAACATTTTTGATGCAGAATAGGCTAAGGAGGAAATAAAAAAGTTTATTCAACAAAAAGTGAGCCAATAATATGGCTTTAATAATATTATAATATAATAATATTATATAATATATTATAATATATAATATAATATTAATATATTATAATATAATACTATATTAATATTAATAAGTGAGCTATAAGCCTGACTAGCTTGGTCTGCAAGGCTATGGAGCGCATCATCATGGAACTCATTAACAGAGACATTGGGAACCTCCAAGCACTGGACACTACCCAGTTCGGCTTTGTTAAGGGCAGATTGTGCCTCCTAAACCTGGTGGATGTCTTTGAGACAGTTACCAAGGCTATAGATGAGGGAAAGGTGGTACACACAGCCTACCTAGACCTCGCTAAGGCCTTCAACACCATTCCCCATTCTGGTATTATAGACAAGCTCACCAGCCTGAACATAAACCTCTACATCACAAGATGGGCTGCCAACTGGCACACGGACAGAACCAACATTGTGAGAGTTGCAGGAGCTAGGTCCGACTCTAAACCGGTTACAAGTGGCGTTCCCCAGGGCTTAGTCCTAGGACCCCTCCTGTTCGGCATATACTTCTCAGTTGTACAGGCAAGCACAGGAGGACTATGGCTGACCAAGTTCGCAGACGACTGCAAACTAGGGGCTATAATTGACTCTCCGGCTGACACAGACATCCTCCAAAAGGTTCTCACTGAGACGGATACCTGGTGTCAAAATCATGGCCTCAAGCTAAATGCCAAAAAATGCATAGTCCTCCCCTTTGGAAAAAACAAAGTACCGACAAACTACCACATAGGTGGTATTCCCCTAAATACAGAAGAAGTAATAAGGGATCTGAGGACCCAAGTAGATAGTAATCTCACCTTTGATAATCACTTTGCCAAAGTGGTTAGAAAATCCTTCTACGTGGCCCACCTAATCACAAAAGGGTTTGCATCCAGATCAAAAGAGGTCATTGTGCCCCTCCACTCATCACTCATCAGACCCATCATAGTGTACAACGCCCCATTTGGGATGTACCTTACAAGACACCTGCAACAGCTGGAAAGACCACAGAAGTACCTCACCAAAAGGATCACTGGCCTCAAACAGATGCCCTATGCAGCTCAACGGAAGAAACTCCAGTTGTACTCGGTTGCATACCGCCTACTCAGAGGTGATCTCTGCCTGACATACAAGGCCATGTCCAACCCAGAATTGATGGACATGCTCCACCTAAGAAAACCTTATCCCCTCGAGCCACACGCTCTAAGGATCTAAACCTCACCACAACAATAAATAGGACGTGCTGGAGGGATAGATTCCTGTCCCAGAGACTTCCCATGCTTTGGAACAAGATCCCAATCTACATTAGGCAGAGCTCCTCTCTAACACTCTTCAAAAGAAACCTTGACGAGTGGATGGGAAACAGAAAGTTTACCCCGGGGATCACTTCAGTGGCTCTGCTGGACAGAGGCACAGGGAACTAAACTAAGGGGGTGGTGAAAGCCAACACATTCTGGCTAGGTTTATAAATGCCTTCAGGCAAATAGCCTAGTACCTACCTATGAACCTATTAAGTAGGAGGGTTCTTTGCTTGTCATTCTTCTGACAACAAAGCCCATACAGAGAGTTTGCCAGTGTTCCAAAGAAAAATGCTTGGGAGACAGAAACAAAGCAAAAGAGATGACTAGAATAATTAGGAGAACATTGTATCTACTGCATCTTCTCATCAGAAAAAATATGCCAAAACTGTTTCAAAATTCTATAATCCAGGCAGTTAGCGGAAGTGTTTCTTGACTGGTATGTATCAGTCCACCCCTTCTTGTCTGACTAAATCCAGTCTGTGGTGTAGCTTGTGGTAATTGTCCATGGCCAAACTGAAAACCACTGTTGCCTTAGCCAAAAGGGAGTTACTACCACAATATTTGGACATTCTGTTTGAATTTTTAGAAGAACTTGTTATACTGGTGGAAAGGCATACATGAATATTCCTTTACAAGAGAATAAAATGTATCTGTCTTCCTGAGGCAGAATTTCTTTAGTTGTCTATTTTGAAAGGAGGCAAATAGATTTACATGAGGTTTTACACACAGTTGGATCAATTCTTGGAAGACACCCAAATGAAGTTTTCATTCATGGGGGAGGGGGGTCTGTCCTGGTCCTACTGAGCTTGTCTTCATCAAGTTTTGCTCTGACAGAGTATAAGAAGTCTGAAGAGTCAAGTTGAGTTGCTATCTCCAAGGCAATCATAGCAAGTATATATATAAAAAAGTATGATCTAGTATACTCGTTTGTTTATTATTTGTTTTTTTGTTTTGTTTTGTTTTTTTGTTAACACCTCACAGTGGTGTTTTCTGTGTAAAACCTCTAGGGACCAGAACAGACATAAAAATGTCTAAATAGCTGGGCAATGGGGGGTATTACAACAGGCATCTTTTAAAATTTGCCATGAAAGGCAGAAGAGGGAGAAAAGGTACAAGGAATTGAAGGGATAAAATTTTGAACTTTGGAATCTTGGCAAAAAGAGTTAGGAAAGAAAGGACCATTACAGGCCTCCGGGATTCTTCCTTTTTGGTACCAGAGAAATCCTTGAAATGACAGTGAGACGCTTGTGTCAGCATCTGGTGCAGAATGGAAGGAAAGGGAGAGAGACAGAAAGAGATTAGACTTGGTTCACTAGACAAGAAGGAATCCCCTGGAAAGGAGGCAGGGATTCCCACTGACAAGTGTACCTCTGCTGAATTATCTATAAAACATAATTGTCTGAACCAGTCTTTAGCCGAAAAGGGAAATAAAGCCTCAGAGAGATAGTGAAGTTGCTGGGGGGGGGGGGTGCTGAACAGACAAACAATCATGACTGAGGGGACTGTCCTTGACTTTATGAGGCCTTTCCTTTCTTTGTAGAGACTCCTTGTTCTTGATAAAATCCTGTTTGATGGCTTCTTGCTTCTTAAATTGTTCATTGAAAAAGGGAGCTGATGAGGAGAGGAAACTTCTGTTTGCTCTGAAAAAGGACAGTTGAAAAATCAGTCACTCCTTGAATCAACCTACCCCTTTCATCACACATCTTTGGCACCTCAACCATAGAAGGGCCAAATAGAACTTCCTTACCTTGGGAAGAATTTAAAATTTGTATCTTAGCATCATCAGGAATTTTTGAGAATGCAACTAATTAATTATTCTGAAGAATGAGCAGCATCATAACCACACTTTAAAATATGTTTAATAATGTGAGATGCAGATGTCACCAAGATATTCAAAGAATGTGTTAGATTTTATGAATATAAGAGTGAATTATGCAAATGGATTATAATATTTGACTGGTATTTGAAATAAAATCATGTGTGGTATAAAAATGTTTATTATGTGTACAATGTCATAAAATACAGTGCATGACATTATCCAAAGGTTAGACTGTACAGACAAAAATTGTAAAGGTAAAGAACCAAGAAAAGTTAATATGTTGACATTATATTCAAATGTTGAACAGTTATGTCCTGTCACCACATGTGAGTCAAATCAGTTACTGATAGAACCCCTAGTACATTTTGTTACAAAGGAATGTAGTAAACTTCTAAAAGACAGACATAATGAGTTCAGGAAGCTTAGACAAGTTATACACACATCTTTTCAAAAGTGCATAGGAGTTTCAAATTCAGCAGAACAGCTTACTAAAGAATGTCAGAAAGACCATGCAACATTACTGGAAATTCAACAGCAGTTGCAGGATAAAGAAAATAAATTAGCTGAACTGACAGAGACTGGGAACTTCCTACATACACAGTTAATCTGTGCAAAAGAAATATATTTTATAATATGTTTATGTTTTGAAAATGGTTAAACATACATGGTAGGATGGTAGGATCTGATGTCTGGACAAATCATTCTTAAATGTTTTACTTTCATTCAGTTAAAGCAAGACATCTATCAATACTACAGTAAAGTAAAGCATATGAATACCATTCATTAGCATAGTCAAAAGGTAAACAAAACTGTTCTAGTGTATAAAATTAAATAAAAATAGATGAGTAAAAATTTAAAGTCACAAGACATGACATGCTTGTATAAAGATATACATATACAAGACAGACATGCATGTGTGTTCTTTTCATCTAGAGTACATTTGTTTACAATACACAAAAGCAAAAGGCAGACCATAGCAAATATAAATAATATAAATATAAATGTGTTGGTTAAACTAATATCTATTTTGTTTTTTACAATTTGTTTATAATTATATAGTAACACCAAACAGTTAAAGTTCTGAATTTTAAAAATAAATAAAATCACAGATGGTATTAGTCAAACAGTTTTTGTAAAATTAATGGCAGGACAGTTAAATAGATAAATAAATAAAAAATACTGAAATCCATGTAAGGTAATTGTAAAATGATGTCTATTTATGTAGTATACATGCATAGTTATGCAAATCACAATCACATTAAAGGAAAAATGCCAAAAGAAATAATTATAGTTTATAGAGTATAAAATGTGAGCTCAGACCTTCCTAGACTGAATGAATAGTTACAGGAAATGTTGGAAAGATCAGATAAACAAGACTGATTGCCAGGCAAGTAGCTTGAGTTTTTCTAAAGCATCATTGTTATTAAAACATACTTGTTAAAATGTTTACAAGCAACACTATTTAGTAATTGTAATAAAATGTCACAATTGTGCATAGATGTCACTGATAATCTGTTTGCAAGTAAATGTTAAAAGGACAAAAAAAACCTCAGTTGCATCAAGTACAGCCAGCAAATGGGCTACATACAGTATATATACAGTTCAAATCAATTGTGCAGGAGGGTGTAAATACCTACTAATGATCAAATCAGATAAAAGTCCATAGTTTATTAGTACGTAAATGTATGACCAAAGTGTTGGGCTGACATACATTCTATTCTCACAGCATAGAGCAGGTAAACAGTGCTGAAGTACTACAGGGGGAGGGGTACTTTCTCAGTTTTACACTGACTGTATAAGCAGTACTGCACAAGGGTCTGAAATAAAGCTACAGAAAAAATAAACAACAAGGGTCTGAAATAAAGCTACAGAAAAAATAAACAACAAAGGTCTGAAATAAAGCTACAGAAAAAATAAATAATAAGGGTCTAAAATAAAGCTACAGGAAAAAAATATCTCATTCCTTCTTGACATTACTCTTTTAGGGAGAGGAAAAAACAGGTATTAGTGTATTAGAAATACTGGTAAACTGGATTAAACCTGACAGGATAAGATATTTTAATAGCTATCATAATTATTGTATTATTTAGAATTAAATTGTATTTACAACCTGTTAAATTGTAAAGCTATACAAGAGATGGTTTAAAAAACAAGAGATTATTTAAAATTAATAAAGCTATACAAGACAGAATAAAGATATGCAAAATGCATAAATGTTTCTAATAGCAAGAATGGTCACTATTTTTAATATGTTTTTGGCAAAACAATGTTGGTATAAAAAGCATGAATATTTTTAATAATTGTTGAGTATGTAGTTTAAAATAACAGGACATATGGATATGGTATCAATTCCACTAGATATTTCTAAAGAGACATAAACATTTTCCAAGATTTTGCTTAATATTAATGTTATTAAATTTGTAAGATTAGACTAAATGTACTTTATATTCTTTGTATGTGCAAATGTAGAAAATTTCAGTACAAATGATAGTCTTTGTATGTACAAATACAGAAAAATTCAGTACAAATGAAATTAATGTCTAGTAATGAATATGTGTGAAAAAAACATATTTAAAGAAAACAATGGGTCCAGGGTACCTACTAGATTGAAATGCATGAACAGCAAACAGTCTATGTAAATACATACTGTACAGGATACATCGTAATAAGTTCAAAAGTAATTTGCCAAGTTGTAATATCACTGGTTTTACCCCAGTAAAATAATTGCTTTCAAATATTTATTATCTAAGCCCAGTTCAGTATTTTACCAAGATGTTAATAAGCAGTTCAGAGACATGACCACAATGTTATGGTTAAAATGACATTGAAACTGTATATTTTCAGAAGTGTATAAATGCTTGCAGAAGCACATGGTTATTGTCTCTTATAGTTAATTCAGCAAAGAGTTAATGAAACAGTTCTAAGTCATAAATGAAATTCTATGATTGCAAAAGAATAAATTGATCAAGTTAAAGCAGACACATCTCATAACTGATAAAAAATATTTTCACAGAATGGTCTGCAAAAGAAAAAGTTGTTAAATACATTCAGTTTTGGTAGTAATACTTTAATATCATTGTATTAACTATGTAAAATTGCATTTTGACTTGTATCAAAGAAGACTAAAGGGTTTGTTTCTTAATGTGTTTTCTATATAAAATGTTTTGAGTATGTTTAAAAACAGAGGGAATTGTTAGATTTTATGAATATAAGTCTGAAATTAATTATGTTGTAAATATGCTGAAAGAAAAGGCTTGCTTAAATGCAGAAACAGAGTTTAGTAATATGTGATCAGCAGTCATACTAAATGACCATGGCTTGGAAAAGCAATCTGCTAAATGGACATTTTTTCCCTTACAGACTCAAACAGGATGTATGCAAGAACAAAAATGCAAAATCTGCTTTTAAAGAACACTGACATGTTATTCTGCATATAAAAAATGGACACAATATGTTTCCTAAAACAACAGGATATGTTTATGACACTGTGACAATGTGTTTTCTCAAAAATATGTTTTTCTGCATGAAAAACAGGATATGACACAAGAACAGATGTTTTTATACAAAGATCCAAATAAAATACAGGATGTTCACACTGTCAGAAAAGCTGATCTCTGTCAATGTGTTTTCTCAAAAATATGTTTTTCTACATGGACATCAGGACACTGTTACAGGATATTCACACTGTCAGAAAAGCTGGTCTCTTACAAGACATTGTTAAACAAGGAAGCTTAGTATTGTTTCTACAGGATAAGCAATTCTCTAAAATAGAATACAGAACAATGTGTTTCCTCAAAAATATGTTTATGCATGACTAAAAAGTGTATATAAAGAGCTGTATAAATCCAGCTATGTTAAAGGTATGGTAGGGACACAAGTCCTAAGGTAAATGTTATATCTCTCACATCATCTGTACTATATGAGAAGTAAAGTTGGAACAGTACTTTAAGCCTGCAACGTTTGTCCAGTTTGATTTATTATAAAAGTTATTGGTTACTGCTCTTAAAGTTGATGCTGCAAAGTATATTCTCTCATCAGTGTATATTCTGCAAGTTTCTGTATGCAACAGACTGTGAATGCAAATATAACCTGACTTTGAATTTTAGCAGAATCCAGCCAGCAAGACTGAGTGTGTTAAGAACACTTCAAATCCATCACACCAAGTAAGCAGAGAGAGCTCAAAATATTTTTTCAGAATGTTTTACCTAGGAGAAGGACAGTTAATCATTAAATTCTGTATGTTCCCACAAATAAAAATAAAACGTTCAGCAAATGATATTTAGCATATAAGACCTTATATAAGTAACCCTGTGCTAGTTTGTCATTGATTGTGCAGTTGCCTGGTAAGAGATTTATTTTGATCTATATTTTATATTTACCACTGTTTCTAGGAAGAAAAGGATGTAGAGAAGATTTCTCTGATTTATATGTTGTTGTTTTATCTCTTATTTTCACTGTCTGATGTTCGAAAGGGATAAGTTTCAGACAGGGAAACTCAAGCCATCCCAAGGAGCCTAGTTAGCTACAAATTCAAACAGACTGCAGAGAGGACAATCCAGAGCTTATCTAAACAATCCTGTGTTGGTTTGTGATTGACTCTACAGCTGCCTGGTAAGAGAAGATTTATTTTGATTTACATTTTATTATTTACCACTGTTTTTCATTGTTTGTTAGGAAGAAGGGGATATCTCAAAGACAAGAAGACTTACCAGAGTGCTGGTTTGTATTTTATTGATCTTTACTGTTAAAAAGAGGAGCTTCTGCAAGCGATAGCGAGCACAAAGTAAAGGAATTACAGCTTTTGTGGGACTTTCACAACTGGTACCGTCAGAGCATAGACTTTATTCTACTTAATTTAATATTTATCTATATATTGTTTAGGTGATTTTTCTCAAAGAAGTTGATTTCAAATCTCTGTGAATTCTATGGTAATTCATTTTGATTATCCTTTTCTTTAAGAATTCTTTATTCATTTTCAGCTGAAAATGGATTCCTTAAATGAGTACGCCATTAACGATTTGCTAAATCACAAGTATCATACACAGTCTACAAAATGCAATATTTATTTAAAGCTAACACTTTATAACACCGACGATATGTGTTCTTCATGGCAAAAGCTGGATTTTTTGCTTACCATTATTAGTAGTAAATCCAGGCTTACTGATGATGATTGCATGTGCAACTGGCACAACTAGGACAACTGTTGTTACACACTAACAACTTTGGAATTTTGGACACAAACATTCAGCAATCTGAGATAACAGAGCATAAAGAAAAACATAAAATGAGAAAGAAAAGACGAAGTTCACAAAACTAACAAGTGAAAAAAGAAACTGATTAATGTCTATAAAGCAAAGACATGCATACTGGAAAGAGCACTGCTTTGTTACGTAACACAGATTACAGGGAATGGTAACATTTTTCTACAAGAAAACCTTCATCCTACAGATAATGATGTCATCTTTCCAAAACAGACGGTAGAAAAAAAGAGGTAAGGGGCAGATGAAAAGTAAAAAATTCAAAACTGAACATGGAAGGACTGAAGAACATTACTGCAAGAAGAAAGAGGAGAAAGACAGAAGCTGACCACATGGCTCAAGCTGTGGAAGTATAAAGACAGTTGAATACAAACTGTATGCTTGAAATGTAATAAGCAATGAAAACGGTGGCATTAATAAGACTAATGCTGATGAAAATAATGTCATTCTAGCAAGCAAATATTACTGAATTAGAAGTTGAAGATTCTTCAGATCTGGTCAGAAAAGATATTCTTGCAACTGGAAATTCAATTGTTAGAGGAACTGATACTTACATTTGCAGAGAAGATAATGAACATCAAATAGTTTTATGCTTGCCAGGAGCAAAAAATAGAGAATGCGAGAAAGGTCTTAGAATTCCTTAATGTAAGGAAGTATGACTCTGTTTTATATTGGTACAAATAATCCCATCCACAAGGACTCTCTTGACTGTTAGTAGGGAACTTACAGCCCTCTTAGATGACATAGCTTGTACAAGTGTTAGTACATAGTTCTCACACATCACAAAAGAAAGGAGAGTCAGGTCACCATGAATTAAAACATTTTTTTATGTAAATACCTACAAAAAAAATATCCTGTTCTAAAAAAATGTAAATGTGTAGAGTATCTGAGCCTAGTTTTGGGCACACATATGTTTAGATGGGACAGCAGGTATTTGTCAAGATAAGGGAAGACTTTTCTTACAGCAGATAATTTGCAACATTTGATAAACACAAGGCAAAATTTTTGCCAGGTTGAAAATTTATCATTTCACATATAGCAACATCTGATGCATCTCTGATGGTTGTTAATGCTAAGACCATTACTAATACTTTTTATTGGAAAATTTGTTACATTCCCACAAGATTGATGTTGTTACTGTTTGTAAAACATTGTTACAGAACAATGACTGGAAACCAGTTCTGGCATGGTACAAATGTTTAACTGTAATATACATTTTAACAAAAAATCAGGTGGGTGTGTAACAACAGGGATTAAAGATTTGTATGAGACCTATGGTTACTACATGTTCAGTGATAACACTGATACTGCAGATTATGTGACTGTGACAATAAAGTCAACCCCGGAACATATGACAATTGTTGGGAGTACACAAGACACCAAAGCCAAGTGCTGATGACATAGAGGAATCCATACATTTCTTGCATGAAACATGGGGAGAGAATAATAGTGGCTAGAGATTTAAATTTACCAGAGACTGGAATAATAATGATTCAACAACATTAGTAAGGAAATTATTTACAATGTATGTTCAGGAAGAAAAATTGTTCCAGACTGTAAAAAATCTACCAGAGAATGGAACATACTACATATTATTTGTGTTTCTAAAGAAATTTCTATTACTTCATTTTATGTTTGACCACCAATGATTTGCATTTATCACAGGGTTATAAAGGTTAATTTCTTGCCAAACTGAAATCTAAACCACTGCACAGATTAATAACAGATTATATGGAAGCAAAACAGCCACTATGTAAAACAATAGAAAAAACTGCAGAAGAAATGTGGAAAGTTTTGAAACACAAACTGAATGCAAAAAAAAAAAAAAATCAGTGCAGAAGGAGTGTGGAAAGTTTTGAAAATGAAATTGAATGCAAAAAATCACTGCAGAAGGAATATGGAAATTTTTGAAAGAGAAATTGCTTGAAGACAAAAAAAAAAATCAAAAAAATGTTTACCATCAGGATCTAGGCACACAACAGCAGGAGGATATAATTTCTACTAGAACAAGACACATGATTAGGGTGAGAGACAAAAATATAAGAAACGGAAAAAAGGTTGATTTATGACTTTGAAAACTAAAATAAGCTGGCTAGACAAATTAAACATAGTGAGACAAGCTCAAGAAAAATTTTGAAAAAATATATAAAGATCTTGAGCATAACAGGAAACCATTTTATAGATACATCAGATGTGGTACAAGTACAGACATACAAATTGATAAGCTGTGTACAAATTCTAAACTTTACTCTTATACAAAATACTTCATAGATATATTTATAAAATCTTATGCAAAGCAGTTTGACTCCACAAAGGGGGTGATACATTATCCTAGTTTTATACTGGTTACCTCAGATACTGAAATCAAATTAGATTATATTGAAAAAGATCTATGAAAACTGGATCCAAACAAAGCATAGGGCGGAGACGGAGTTAGTCACAATGACCTGAGAACACTTCAGTATGAACTTACAGTACCAGTATATTTGTTACTGACTAAATATAGAAAGACTCCTCATGATTGCAGACATGCACTTGTTAAACCTGTCTTTAAGGGAAAGTGAAGTACGACAAACCCAAGGTCATACAGACCCAAAAGTTTACTTTCATTTTGTGTAAAAATAATTAAGAATGCTCTATTGGATAAATTATTTTCAGAACTGGAAAAAATTGGGACTTGAAATCACATATCAGCATGCATATGTTGAAAAAAGATCTACTACTATCTGTAACATGATGTTTCTATAACAATATAATACCTTCTATGAATGAAAAATTGTGCTGTGATATAATTTATATAGATTTAATTTCATCATTTGATAGAGTTAAACACTGATAAATAAATGAGAACAGCTAGGTATTGATGTACTCTTGATAAGATGGTTAGCTGCATGGCTTACAAATAGGACACGACAAGTACATACAGCAACTAGACAGCTGAAATTCAAGGTTACAGTTAGGATGTCTCATGGGGCTATATTCTAGGCCAATACTTGTTTAGATTGTATCTTTCAGATCTATCTTTTTTTATCTGAGGTGTTCTACAGTCCACATGCAGATGACTTGAAAATGGGTAAACTAATTATATGTGTTACAGATAGGACATGTCTGTAAAAGAACTTGACTAAATTGATAATTTGGGCATAGGAGAACAATATGCTGATAAATACATCAAAACTAAGCAAAGGACATTTGGAAGATATAAATTGAAAGGTGAATACTTAATACAGCACACAATGACTGAAACTGCAGACTCACTTAAGGACCCAGGTATATGGGTAGATCCAACTTTGAGTTTTTCAACCATATCAACAAATGTGTTAATGATAGAGAACTATAGGTTGAATAAAAAGATTTATACAATAAATATTTATAAAGTCTAGGAAATCAGAAATGATTAAGTCATTGTTTGTTAGTTATAATATACCCACACTTGAGTAAGGGATAACAATATGGAATCTTTATAAGAAAACAAGCATGAACAAACTAGAAAGAGTACAGTGGAACTATACCAAGGTTATCCATGCTTGTGAAAATTTAAGTTAATCTGAAAGACTAAAATATCTTACCTTGTACAGTGCCTCATAGAAATATTTAAAAGGTGACCTTTTCAGGTATATTGGGTGTTTAAACTACCTCTGTGAATGTTTGGAGTTATCAAAACGTAGCAGAGAATCATCAGACAACCTATGTAGAAGATTCTATAGGAAAGAGAAGTGTACTAATTGGTTCTGAGAGAGTAGCTGACGCATGGTATAGACTAATAAATTACATTAAAGTAAGCACTAGTTTAGATATTTTTAAGAACAGCCTGGACACTTATGGGAACAACTGTTTTGGCATACTGGCAGGCTAGAAGGTCATTATTGCCCATGATTGAAATATTTGTATGTATGTATGTATGTATGTATGTATATATATATTAATTTCTGTATGTTCTCACAAGTTAAAAGTAAAAACTTTAGCATATGAGTTCGCAAGTTTAAAGTTCCCAAAGTTAAACTACTGGAAGAATCCATTTTCATCTCTAATTTATACAACTGTTTCCATCATTGTCAAAGGGAACGGGTAGAAAGCAGTGAACTCCTTAGCAGATGTAGTTTTAGATAAAGAAGTCACTGCTGGGTCTGAGTTAGGATTAGAAAAGAAAATGCTTATGAGTTTGAGGTACCCTGTATAACATCTCAGACTTCCTAGGGGCAGGAGGTTGACTACTATGTAAGCTTGAGAGGTGAGTTTCTTGGCATTCATGTCTCAAGCACATAGTATGTGAGTTGATGATGAAATGTTAACTGAACAAGATACACCACGAGAACACTTCCTTCAAAAACGAATCTCCTTTATTCCAGATAGTAACATACACAAGAATGAGCGCTTTCGCATGCTTCTTGCACGCTTCTTCAGATATAAATTACACTATCTATCCTTGCTCTTTATATACCTATCAATCCTACCAATTAAACTATAGGCAATTACACAATTAAACAATTTGGTAATTAACAGTGAAGGTTCCCAGTTCTTCCTAAGAAAAATCCATGCTATGCATTTGACTTCTATCTCAGATATTACAAACAACTCGTAGTTTCCACTTCTCTACGGTAATATTCCTTATTATTAATTATTATACTTATTATTCTATAGTATGTGAGTTACAATCGTCATCCCGATCATAATTCTTTATGTTCTGTTGAGACAGTACCTGAGCCTTAGTGTTAGAACTTTAGCAATTTCAATTAGACAAAACAATAACATTCAAGAAAATAAAATAAATGATTTTTATGAATCAAAGATTCTTCTTTTTGCAGATGATATTCTTCTAACAGTTAAAAATTTAAATATGTTATTTAATCAAACTCAAAAAGTAATAATTGATTTTGCTGACGTTTAGAGTTTATATTTTAATGGAAAACTAATGTCTTAATTCTCAATAGAAAAGAAAATAGTATTATTCCAAAAACATCAGAAATTAACTGGGATAGTAAGCGAATAAAATATCTTGGAAAAACCTTGAGTTATAATCAAGAAAAATAAGAACTGAAAATTGCAATACTTGTGTTAATAAAATTTTTAATCTAATAAACAAATGGAATAATATATTCTTTACAGTCGAAGATAGATAAGCTATAACAAAAATGGTATTTTTTACCAAAACATTTACACTTTATACAATAAGCATCCCTTCCACTAAGCAGTGCAAAAGAATTAATAAAAATATCTTCTTTACATTCTAAGACAGATACGCTATAATAAAGATGGTATTCTTACCAAAACAATAAGCATCCATCCCTTCCACTATGCAATGTAAAAGAATTAATAAAATTCTATTAAATTTTTTATGGTCCTCTAAAAAACTAGATTAGCATATGAACTCCATTATAAGAACATGGGAGAAAGGGGGTATTAAGTTTCCTGAAACTGAAATGCAATCATAATCTGTGATTAGTAAACAAGAACTTATGTCCTTACCATAACGTTCCATGTTCCACTCCTACTTGTTATCTCTTTTTCACACATCATAGTGATACAGTGGATCTCTGGCTGACCATATTTGCACAGATATAAAAAGACAAGTGTAGTTTACAGTAAAAGCAAACCTTCAAATAAAATAACGCTGCAGCCAGAATCCAAGGAAATACCAAACAAAATATAAAACATAAAAAGGATGTTTATTTAGTGCTTCCGTCCTCACACAAGTAGGACTTCATCAGAATATCCCATAATACTACACACTGCAATTTACATGATTCTGAGTGTAACTATTTGAGTAATTGCTTTTAAGATTTAAAGACATAAAAATACAATTTTAATAGAATGAATAAATACATTAAAAATCTAACAACACTTAAATCAATACAAAACTTATATATACTTAAAAAATAAACCTTAAAAGTAACCCCTTAGGTAAATCTTTACTGTAGTTTAGCTGCTCTCAAGTTCAAAACAGGCTAAACAGATGCGCACTCATTAATTCCTGGGTAATACATGGCATGTAGCTTAAGTTGTCATCTAAGTTCTTTATTCTCTAATGCTGTTTTAACATCCTCGTCTCAGGAGTTCAAAGTGACTTGATCCAAAATTACAAATTTAAATTCTGAAAAAGACAGACAAGTAGCTGAATGAAACCAGGACCATGGTTTAAAACTAAATGCAAAAAAAAAAAAAAAAAAATTTGCAGTGTCATGGCATTTAGAAAAAATGAACACCTGTGACATCCCCATCAAAACTTAACTCAGTCATTAAAGATCTGGACATTTTCATGGACAGTGAGCTTTTCTTTAACCACCATGTATCCTTGCTCTGTGGAAAATCCTTCCACCTAACTTAGCTGATTACCAAATGTATATCTTCCAGATCCAAGAACGTTATCATCTTTTGCTTCTCCTCCCTTATTAGGTCTATAATTCTCCCTTCAGATTGTACCTGTCCAGACACATGACCCAACTTGAAAGTCTCCAACATTTCCATTTCCTGACTAAGAAACTCAAGGGTCTGAATTCCATATCCTATATGGATTGCCAAAGACCTCTCTCTCTCTTTCTCCACACCCCCAGTCTGAAACGAATCCTTCAGGGAGACCTCACAACACCTTAGCCTCAAGCCACCCTACACTGCTCAACCTCCTGCATGTGTGCAAAACCAATAATACCGCCTATACCCACACAAGAAAAAGTACAGTTGTATAAGTCCTACTTACCTGTAATAACAGATGTCTGAATTCCTCATCTCCTCAGTGGCATTTTGAGTTATCTGTCAAGGTAACCCAGTACTGGCCAGCTTTCAAAATCTCAGACTCCGTTCCATCTCTCTTCCTGTGACAGCTGACTGGCTGAGCATATTCTGAGAGGGAAGCTTCCAGCTCCTGTGACAGTTGATTAGCTGAGAGGGAAGCTTCCAGCTATGACAGGAAGTGAGTGTTCACGCTTTTGTACCTGACAACAGAATCATCTAGCAAGAGTACATTTCCATATAAAAACAAATCCAACAACAACTGAACCAAAAAGGTTGAAACCCACCTCAGCTATGCACAGTCTGGGGGATGAGAGGAGGATGCTGCCACTGGGCAGTGACAAATTCGAACATTTACTGTTACAGATAAGTAGGACTACTCAACTGTACTACATTCATCATTCCCACTGCCACAGTGGCATTTTGAGTCAATTCCTAAGCTCACCCTACTTGGGAGATGGAAGAATAATGATCCATGAGCCCTTGGAGAATGGTCCTAGCAAAGGCTGCTATGGATCTTGAAAGGAAATACAGTGTATAGTGCCTTGTGAAGGTATCAAAAGAGAACCGTGTTACTGCCTCTAGAATGCTTCTAGAGTCCACTCCTTTCCAATATGTTATCTAAGAAAATAAGGTCCTAGTCGAGTGAGCCTTAACCTTGCCTGGAAGAGATTTACCATGGTGGGAGTAACAGAAAACAACAGCAGAGGAATACCATCATGCAAAGGTTTGCTCAGAGACACGCTGACCTTTTTGTAGCCCCCGAATAAGAGACAAACAGCTGTTCAGCATTTCTAAAGGGTTCTGTTCTGTCAGTGTAGTACCTGAATAGCATGTGCACATACAATGTATGTATGCATGTATTTATTTATTTATTTCACATTTGTTAACCGGGTTAGTCCAACTGGGTAAGAAATTACCCATTTTCAGTGGAGACCCGAGGGGAAAAGCCCTGAACAAAACAAACAAATACATACAAATAGAGACAAGTTAACAATATAAAGAGCAAAACAAACTTATGGATACAATGCATAAGAAAAATAAATGTAATCCAAGGAATAGTACATAGCTATATACAGGGTCAGAAGAAGGAAAGTGCAAAAGAACATAGGAGTAGAGGAGGAATAAAGTGATCTAGAGGGAGGAGAGAAAAAAAGAAGAGCAGTAGCATAAAGTAAATTATATAAAGAGGGAGGATATAGAAAGAAGAGCAGATTGGATAAAGTAAGATAAGAAAGTGGAAAAAGGTCTTAATGATAAGTCTAATGAAGAAATGGGAATATGGAAAGGGAGGAATTAAGTAGGATGGTTACAGGTACATATAGGGTTGTTATGGAGGCACAAAATAAGGTCATGTTTGAAGTTAGGAAGAGAGGTATGACTTCTAATATGGACTGGAAGATTATTCCAAATAAGGGAGATGGAGTGTTTATAAAGTATTTCACCTATGTTAATATTGGGTTTATAGACTTGTAGAAAGAGTTTATCAGAGCTGCGCAGGGATCGGGGAGGGGTGTACCAGGAGATCAGGTTGGACAGAGATGGACAGTCAGAGTTAGAATTAAGAATTCGGAAAGCTTGGATCAACTGACATTTGGCCAGAAGGTGTGGGAATTCGAGCCAATGTAGTTTTTTGAGAGCAGAAAGAACAGTTGTGTACACTTACCATAAATGCAGATGTTCGAGTGTATTCACTGTTGCAGTCATTACATTTGCGTAATCTGCTGGCAGGTTGCCCTCAGTCGGCCTGAATTCCAAAGTCTTGGGTCCTGCGTCAGTTGCTGTCTTCTCTTCTATGACGTCAGGTCGTCAGGGGTATAAAACATGCAGCCGACACCATTTTCTCTTGTTTTTCTTGCCCCCGATGTCAGGTGCCCCCAAAAAGGTAGCAATATTATATATATATATATATATATATATATATATATATATATATATATATATATATATATATATGCATCAGTATAAAGTTTACCTTCATCTACAAGCAAATACACCACATAGGTTGTAGAAGATAGAGAAGGAAAGATAAACTGTAGAATGACAGGGGGATGGCGGGAGGGTAACCTGGACTGCAACAGTGAATACACTCGAACATCTACATTTACGGTAAGTGTACACAACTGTACTATCTTCTTCGTCTTTCACTGTTGCAGTCATTACATTTGGGTAGAATCCCAAAGCTATGGTTGGGAGGCTGGAGCTAAACAGCATTGGGTGAGGCTATAAAGCCCTGCAGCACTGCAGTGGCAAAGCCTGCCCTGGACTTAGAGTAGAGAGGCAAATGGTAATGCTTTGTAAAGGTGTGAACAGAACTCCAAGTAGCAGCTTCTAGAATGTCCTTGGTTGGTATTCCTCTGAGAAAGGCTGCTGAAGTAGCTGCAGCCCTGGTGGAGTGAGACCTAATGCCCTTGGGCCCAGGTTTGCCATGGTGTAAGTAGAAGAAACGGATGTAATGGCTTATCCACTCTGAAATTGTCTGTTTTGATAAAGCCTTTCCTTCTGATCCTGCAGCATATGACACTAGTAATTGCTCAGTTTTTCTTAGAGTTTTAGTCCTGCTCAGGTAGAATCTTAGCTGTCTGTGTACATCCAAGGAATGCAGAACTCTCTCCCCTTTGTTCTGTGGATTTGGATAAAAAGTTGGCAGATGAATTATTTGGCTAAGAGCCACACTGGAAATGACCTTAGGCATAAAGGTAGGATTTGTCCTCAGAGTCAGCCTGTCTGTGTAAAATATGAGGCCATGAGGGCCTGTAGCTCTGAAACTCTTCTTGCTGAAGTAATTGCTAGCAGCAGAGCTGTCTTCCATAATAAGAACTTTATATCATCAGTAGCAGCTGGTTCAAATGGAGGCAGGGTGAGCTTTTCCAACACATAACTGAGGTTCCATGCAGGTAAGGGTGATCTTCTAGGAGGCCTTAAATTTTTGGCTCCTCTAAGATACTGTTTTAGTAAAGGATGAGAAAAGATTGGTGGCTCTGTATTGTAATAAGCTGAAATGGCAGAGGCATGGATTTTGCTTGATGAGAAAGACAAGCCTTTGTCAAGCATCTCAGTTAAGTATTGTAATATCTGAGGAATATGTGGTTCTGTTGTATCAGTTCCTTGTGCTTGATTCCAAGCACAGAATCTCTTCCATTAGTCAGCATAAGATTTTCTAGTACTAGGCCTGCTGGCTTCCAACATGACATCCATCACAGCTTTACTGACAGGTGTCGTTTGTATGACTAAAGGATTAGCCATGCTGCCAGGTTCAGAGTCTGTAGTTGATTGTGCAGGATCCGATTGTTTTGCTGGGACAGTAGTTGTGGTTTTTGAGGCAAGGTCCAAGTTGGATATTAAGACAAGTTCCTTAAGACTGGGTACCACTATTGGCAGGGCCAGTTCGGGGCAATTAATATCATCTTTGGCTTCTCTTGCCCGACTTTTAGGAGGACCTTGAGTAGAAGAGGCAGAGGGGGAAAGGCAT
This sequence comes from Protopterus annectens, assembly GCF_019279795.1. Taxonomy (NCBI): domain Eukaryota; kingdom Metazoa; phylum Chordata; order Ceratodontiformes; family Protopteridae; genus Protopterus; species Protopterus annectens. The sequence continues at coordinate 1,849,678,435 of NC_056731.1, forward strand.
ACACTGATAGGTTTTTCCAACTGAAGGATAGGGAGTCCACTTTCCATGCTTGTCTGTGATAAGTCCTTGTGCAGAATCTTTTCAGTTGATAATTTTGAGAAGAGGCAAATAGATCTATGTCTGGGCTCCCCCATTTCTCTGTAATCATGCTGAAGACTTGTGGATTTAGTTTCCACTCATGAGGATCCATAAGGTTTCTGCTTAAATCGTCTGCCGAGTGTTTTGTTTTCCTGGCAGGAATTGAGCTTGAAGATGTATTTGGTAGGCCAAAGATGTGTCCCACAGTGCCATGGCTAATCTGCAAAGGGGGTATGAGTGTGTGCCCTGAATGCATCTTCCTGTCATATGGGCCCCCCAGGCATAACCTGATGCGTCTGTTGTTAAGGTTTGGCTGGCTGAGGGGAGAATGAAGGGCTGTCCCATGTTTTGGTGACAGGCCTTTGCACACCATAGAAACTCCTGTTGCAGGCAGGGGATGAGAGGAATCATTCTTTCCAGTCTGTGTGAATGCTGACTCCATAAACTTTTTAGGTACCACTGAAGTTTCCTCATATGCTGTCTTGCATATGAAATTAGTAGGATGCAGGATGCCATGAAGCACAGAGCCTGCAGAATTTGTCTTGCAGGAGACTGGGTTTTTGTTGCCATCAGTTTGAAGTAAGTAGTCAGTTGCCTTTGTCTGGCATGAGGTAAGCCATCTGGGCAGTTGTATTCAAGCTTGCACCCAGGAATGTTATCTTTTGAGAGGGTACCAGTTGTGATTTATTTTCGTTTATTGTGTACCCTAGGCATGTTAGAAGCCTTTTCACAAACACCAGGTGTCGTAGAAGAGTGTCCTTGTTCTCTGCTTGAATGAGACAGTCATCCAAGTAAGGATATATTTGAATACTTCTTTGTCTGCAAAATGCAATTTTTGGTGCCAGGCACTTTGTAAAGACCCTGGGTGCAGTAGATAAGCCAAAGGGCAGTGCAGAGAATTGGTAATGCAGTAAGCCAGCCTTGAATCTGAGGTATCTTCTGCACGACTGTCTTATTGGGACATGCAGGTATGCCTCTTTTAGGTCTAAAGTCACCAGCCAAGCATTCTTGCCTAGCATGGGCAGAAGCTGTTGCAAAGTGAGCATTTTGAATTTTGGAATGTCCAGGTATGTGTTCAAAATCGATAAATCCAGTACTGGCCGCCAGACCTTGTCCTTTCTGGGTTCCAAGAACAGTTGAGTTAAAACCTTGTCTTTTTTCCTGTTCTGGTACTGTCTGAATGGCCCCCATATCCATGAGGGATGTAACCTGTTTCTGTGCATCTGCCCATTGGTTTTTTTGGCAGATCTGGCCAACCATCTGTCATTGGCAGAGTGTGGAAATGGAATCTGTATCCTTGTGATACCATGTTTAGTACCCACTTGTCCTGGATTATTAACTGCCAATTTTGAGCAAAAAGTGCTAATTTTCCCCCTATGGGTGCTGCCAACAGATAAGTGCTTGGTGTAGGCAGAGGGAAGTCATTGGGTTTGCTTTCTGTAGGTTTGCGCTTTATCTCCTCCAGATTTGGATTTGCTTTGACCAGTATGAGTCTTGAGCCTGGTACCTGGAACCCTTAGGGCGTCTGGATTTGCCCCTTTGAGCTCTGTCTGACACAAGAAAGGACCATTTTTTGTAGGCCAGTGTCTACTGATTCTAGGTGGCTGCACTTGTAAGAAATCTTTTAACAGTTTGCATGGATTTAGCTTTGTCTTCCATTTTCTTTAAAACCTCTTCTGCCTTAATACCAAACAGAGAATCATGCTGTAAAGGTGCATCTAGCAATTTAGCTTTAACATGATCAGGCAAATTTGTTCCTTTAACCAGGCATGCCTCCTAATCACAGATCCAGTAACTGCAGCCCTGCAGGAGGCCTCTAAAGAATCAAAACCACATTGCAAAGTATGCTTTCCAACTTATTCAGCTGCATGCAATAATTCCTGCAATTCCTTATTTTCTGCACATTCTGAAATCAACGTAATTTTCTGTTTCAGCAATCCCATAACATGTTGTTGGTACTTTAGCATATGAAATTGACAGTTTAAGGCCCTGACTGCCAAGGTTGCAGATGTATAAACCTTTTTTCCCCATCTGTCCAGTGCCCTTGAATCTCTGTCAGAGGGGGTAGGGTTCTTTGCTGTTGAGGCCTTAACTCCCTTTGTACCCTGTGAAATAGTTTCAGGATCAGCAGCAGGATTTCTAAATAAAAATTTATGAGAGTCAGGGACCCTGTAATATCAGTCAGGCTTACTGGGAGCCAGAGGTAAGGAGTCAGGGGTCAGGCTTGACTCTGAAAACACATCATCCACAATGTCTAAAACAGGGGGAATGGCTAAAGGCTTGTGCTGAGAAAGAAGAAGGAAATCCCTGAGCCACTTTTTTGATTCCAAGAAGTCTTGACTCTCCCAGTGAAAATGCTCCCTCAGAGTATGCAAAGTTTCTCCAAATTAATAATCCTCAGGAGGAGATGCAGATGGAATAGACTCCTCAGCATCAGAGTCCTCATAGGGAGGTAAAAATAATTCTTGATCAGAAGAGGAATCGGAAGAAATGGAAACCTGATCTGAAGATTCATAGTCAGTGTCTTGCCTAGGCATCTTATCTGGAGGGGGATGGGTACCCCTGATCAAGGTAATAAGGTCTTCAGCCATTTTAATCATCTGTTTTTTAGGCATAGAGGCCTGTGCACGTGGCTCAGGCGTCATTCTTTTAGTTTTAAAAGATGTCTTTGTCTTTGGTTTTGCAGCTTTCGTCGGTTTGATATATAAATGTTGAGGTCTGAATACACCCTCAGAAGCCAGTGCTTGCTCAGTGGCTCTGGACCCATCTGAAGGAGATACATCCGTCGGTCCAATACCTTGAGTATCTTGCGGCATGCTGGACTCCACATGGGTGTCGGTAGAGGCCTGCAAATCAAAGGTAGCGGGTATCAGGGGCTGCGAAAGCGCCTCACTGGCTTAGGAGAAGCTTTGTTGTCGGTTTTGGATCTTGACTACCTTTCTCTGTCCTTTTCTTTGCATTTTTTATGTACTCCGGTAGTCGGATTGCTATCCAACGACATTTCTGGGTAGTTAAATCTGTTTCCAAAATACTTAGATGCAAAAATATACTGACGCTTAATGGTGCGTTGGTTAAATTTAGCACAAAACCGACAGCCAGGCACATTGTGATCAGGGCCTAGGCAAGGAATACAGTATAAATGGAAATCCTTATGAGGTATTTGCTTCCCACAAGTAATACAATTATTAACTATTTCTGACATCGGTAAAAAGCAAGAAAAAAGTTTCCCCAAAGGGGTACTTAGCTTTAGTGAAGACTTCGATTCTGAAACTCAAACTCGAATATTTCAGTAGTCGGCCAACCGGCACTTGCGAAATGCTTCAGCTTCGGGCACCGTGCGGCAAGAAAGACTAAAGAAAATGGAGTCAGCTGCATGTTTTATACCCCTGATGACCTGATGTCATGGAAGAGAAGACAGCAACAGACGCAGGACCCAAGACTTTGGAATTCAGGCTGACTGAGGGCAACCTGCCAGCAGATTACCCAAATGTAATGACTGCAACAGTGAAACGCGAAGAACATCAGTGATGGGATTTATAGGGGCTGCTGGTGACAAATCTAGCAATTTTGTTATAAGTTTGGTCAAGTGTTGCCAGCAGGTTATATTGTAAATTGGAAAATAGAGGGAGCCATAGAGGAAGGCAGGGAGGAGATAGGATTGGGCTAGCAGTAGTTTAGAGTTGGAGGTCAGGAATTTTCTGTTTCTATATAACATGACCAGTTTTTGGTGTGTTTTCTAGAATGAAGTATGTGGAGGTCTAGTTTGAGCTGGTCGTCAATGATGACACCTAGGAGTTTAGTGTGTAAATCTAGTGATATGATGGTGCCATTTAGTGAGGATACGAGAAAGGTGGATTTGTGATGGGCTATAGCTTTAGGTAGGAATAGTAAGAGCTTAGTTTTAGAGGGGTTCAGGATAAGTTGATTGTTGGAGAGCCACTTCTCAACAGAGTGAAATGAAGACTGGGTGATATGGTGGAGGGGGTCTACTTTGAAAGACCGACACGCTACTTCGCCGACACAAAAATCACCGACGCCAGATAACCGACAACACACAAAACCGACAACGCAAAACACCGAACACCATAACACCGACACACCGAACGTAAACAACACATCACACTACATAGCATACCCACTAGCCCTAACCCAAACCCTAACCATAAGGTCCGACACTATCGCACACTCACCCTACCTGCACCCTAACCCTAACTCACTTAACCCACCCCTAACCCCAAGGTCCGACACTATCGCACACTTCACCTACCTGCACCTAACCTAACTCACTTAACCCACCCCTAACCCCAAGGTCCGACACTATCGCACACTTCACCTACCTGCACCCTAACCCTAACTCACTTAACCCACTCCTAGCCCAAGGTCCGACACTATCGCACACTTCACCTACCTGCACCCTAAACCTAACTCACTTAACCCGTCCCTAAACTACACTCCCTCACTATCACACACTTACCTTACACGAACCCTAACTCCGACACTAACACACACTCACCTTTCCCACAGCCTAACCCGAAATCCCACAATATCGCACACTTACCTCACCGCTCCTAACGCCGTCACTGTCGCACACTTACCGAGTCGCGATCGCACATTACCCTTGTCGGTCTTTCCGCTGTCGGCAAATCACCCTGTCGGTAAACTTACCTGTCGGTCGTTTGGTCTTCGTTTTCCACGTGTCGGGGAATCGTTGGTTCGGTCTTTTAAAGTAGACCCGGTGGAGGTTATTGATAGAGTCAGAAATGGAAATCAGAGTTGAATCATCTGCATACTGTATGATAGGGGAGAGATTACTGGCAGTGTGTCTGTAGGCCATTGGTGAAGAGGTTGAAAAGGAGGGGGCCAAGAATTGAACCTTGAGTAACACCGGTCTGAACTGGCAGAAAGGGTGAGAAGGAATTTTGCCATTTAACTGCTTGTAAGCGACTGGACAGGTAACTAGAGAATCAATTTAGAGTGGGGATAGAAATGTTCAGCTGAGAAAGTTTTTGAAGTAGAAGCTTGTGAGAAACAGTGTCAAAAGCCTTTGACAGATCTAACAAAAGGCAAGACACAAGTTTATTATTGTCTCTGGCCTCAGCTACTGTATGAGAGAAGGATAAAAGTGCTGTGTTAGTACTGTGTTTGGGCCTAAAACCATGCTGTGTGTTGGTTAAAAGATTATTTTGAATACGGTGGGAAAGCAGTTGAGAATGAATACACTTTTCTAGAATTTTGGAGAGGGGAGAAAGAACAGCAATGGGACGGAAGTTAGATGGTTCTGTGGAGTTTCCACCCTTATGTAGTGAGATAGTATAGTATTCCTTCCAAATAGAGGGAAAAATAGATTCTTGGATTGAGCGGTTTATTAGAATGGAGACAGGAAGGGCCACAGAGTTAGCAGCAATTCTTAGGATTTGGGAAGGTAGGTTATCAGGGGCGGGGAAACAAGATTTGAGTTTACTAAGGAGAGTTTTAATATAACTAACAGATACAAGTTTAAGCAAGAAGGGGTCAGAGAGGTTAGAGGAGTCAGACTGGGGGTATGGAGAAAATGTGGGTGTGGTAATAGAAGTGATAGTACTGGAAGTGGAATTAGAGGTAGAGTTGGGAATATTAGAGGTGGTAGGTACAAGTTTAGAAATGGTATCAATAAAGTAGTGATTAAAATGAATGGCGGTATCTGAGGGAGATTGACTGGGAAAAGGACTGGGGATTGTGGGTGAGCCAGGGTTGAGAAGTGATTTTATGGTTGACCAGAACGTCTGGGGGTTAGCAGGTTTCAGAGATTGATCAGAGAGGTAAAGGTTTCTTCTGTCCTGGTTGACTCTTTTTTTTTTTTTTTGTAAGGTTTCCAAGTTCCACGTAAGATTGAAGGAAGACAGAAGATTTGTTTCTTTTATATTGTTTCCAAGTGGCATCTCTTTTATGCATAAGGTGGAAGGTTTCTTTGGATAGCCAGGGGGTATGTTTAGCTTTGACTTTTATTTTCCTGATAGGGGCCAGAGAGCTGAGTATGTTTAAGAATATCTGGTTGAAGTAGCTGACTGCATCATTTATAGGTAAAGAATATAGGCAGGACCAGTTAATATTTGAGAGAATTTTGTTAAAGGAAGTGATACTGAAATTTCTTTGGTTACGGATGTATTTAAAGAGATGAGAACAAGTGAGTTTGGGTGAGTACCTAGTAATGTGGATAGGTAGGTGGTCACTAATGGAGTCAGATAGTGTACCTGGCTGGTGGTACAAATTAGGAGAATTTACAAGAATCCAGTCTAGGCTAGGGTTGGAGTGGTTTTTGCCAAGGCGGGTGGGGGAGGAAACAAGTTGAGTAAAACCATGTAGGTTGAGACTATGAGACGTTGTATTAGAGATAACTAAGTTCCAATCAATATTTACATCCCCAAATATAATAGTTTCAAAGGGGATGTGATGAAATCACCAAGATAAGATGTTTTCAAGGATGGTGATATTATTCCCTGGTGGAATACAGATGAGGCTATGGCCATTTTTTGGTACTTGTTGAGATGACAGGTTACTACGAGTAGCTCTGCAGGGTGGAAGGAGTGAGGGGTAATTGAAAGTGGTAAAATATTGAGACAGTCAGAAAAAAGAATGGAGACACCACCTCCCTTTTTGCTAGGTCTGTCATAGGTTCATAGGTTCATAGGTAGATACTAGGCTATCTGCCCTAGGGCATTTATAAGCCTACCCAGAGTGTACTTGACTTCCACCTCCCTATTAGATTAGCCTACTGTGCCTCTGTAAAGTAGGTCACAGAAGGTACCCTTTTAAGATTGGTTTACTGTGCCTCTGTCTAGCAGGGACACAGAAGAGATACCAGGGGTGAATTTGCGATTTCCCATCCACGCGTCCAGATTTCGCTTGAAGAGGGTCAGCGAGGGGCTATGTCTAACATGAATTGGGATTCTATTCCAGAGTGAGGGGAGCCTCTGGGAAATGAATCTGTCCCTCCAACATGTCCTATTTATTTTTGTGCTGAGGTTTAGGTCCCTGGAGTGTGTAGCTCTAAGGGACTTGGATTTTTTGAGGTGGAGCATGTCCATTAATTCTGGGTTTGACATGGCTTTGTACGTCAGGCATAGATCGCCTCTGAGTAGGTGGTAAGCAACTGAGTAGAGCTGGAGTTTCTTTAGTCGAGCTGCATAGGACATCTGTTTGTAGCCCATGATCCTCTTGGTGAGGTACTTTTGGGGTCTCTCCAGTTGCTGCAGGTGTCGGGTAAGGTACATCCCAAAAGGGGCATTGTATTCAATTATGGGCATGATGAGTGACGAGTAGAGGGGCACAATGACCTCTCTTGATCTAGATGCGAACCCTTTCGTGATAAGGTGGGCTATATAGAAGGTCTTTCTAACCACTTTGGCAACGTGATTATCAAAGGTGAGATTACTATCTATGCTGGTCCCCAAATCTCTAATTACTTCTTCCGTACTTAATGGATTACCACCTATGTGGTAATTTGTAGGCACTTTGTTTTTCCCAAAGGGGATGACTATGCACTTTTTAGCATTTAGCTTGAGGCCGTGGCTCTGGCACCAAGCATCCGTCTCTATGAGTCCCTTTTGGATGATGCTTGTGTCAGCTGGAGATTCGATTATGGGCCCCAGTTTGCAGTCATCTGCGAACTTTGTCAGCCATAATCCCCCCGTGTTAGCCTGAACCTCAGAGAAGTATATACTGAACAAGAGAGGTCCCAGAACTGAGCCCTGTGGGACACCACTTGTAACTGGTTTGGATTCGGACATGGCACCTGCCATTCTGACCATGTGGGTTCTATCTCTGAGCCAGTTTGCAACCCATCTTGTGATATAGGAGTTGATATTTAAGCTGGTAAGCTTATTTATGATGCCCGAGTCGGGTATTGTGTCGAAGGCTTTTGCGAGGTCCAGGTAGGCTGTGTGGACTACCTTGCTATCATCTATGGCTTTGGTAACTGTTTCAAAGAAATCAACTAGGTTTAAGAGGCAAGATCTGCCCTTAACAAAGCTGAATTGGGTAAATAAATCACCTCTCTCAGTCTCGAACCCCAGACCTTGCACACACTACACAACATGAAGTACCACTAAGCCACGGTAGGTTGTCCTGTCTGTATTGAAACCGGGGGGCCAGATCTCAGAGTTGTGGATGTGGGGTTTTAGCCAAGTTTCAAAGAGAGTTAAAATGTGGGGAGTATAGTGTTGAATGAGAGCATGGAGATCAGGCACTTTGTTGCAGATACTCTGGATATTAAAGGGAGAAGAATTTAAGTCTTTTGGTTTTGTATGTAGAAGTGAGAGTGGACGGGGAGGTACTAGTGAGAGTAGGATTGCTAGAGGTGTAGGGGGAAGAAGTAATAGTAATAGTAGATGGAGTAGAGGAATTAGAAGATAAGAGTTGGATATTAGGACCAGGGTTGGGATGTATATCACCTGAAAGGAGGAGTGTTGTCAGGATAGAGAGTAAAGAGATAGGATGAGGGAGAGGATACAGAAATTTGGGTTTAAGTTTGAGATTAGTTTTAATATGGGGAGTAATTTTATTTTAAAGAATAAATAGTGTGGTAGAGTACAGTGAGTGTGAGCATAAAGGAGTATGGTAGGACCTGGATAGATTTTGGGAGGGATGTAGGTTCCGAGTGGAGGGTAAGGGGAGAATTGCAGGGGAGTGTGATAAGATGTGACATATGTCAATGTAAATAGCAGAGGGAAGAGGAAAAGAAATGGCAACATCATTAGTGATAGGCGTTAGGCAATAGTTACAACAATACGATATATAAAGCAGTTTTAAATGTGACAGGCAGTCTCTAGAAAAAAAATAAAGAGATATTAAGATATACCACAAAATATATGTTCTTTACAAACCAAAAAATATGTGGCAATATAGAAACCTCAAAAGGTCCCAACAATAAGACTGCAAACAAAGTCTGTCTTAATCAAAATACAAAACACAGTCTCCTAAATTAGCAGACATCAGTCGCCTGACTACCGATCCAGTAAACTTCCAAAATAAAATGTGACATATAAGTAAATGCAGACAGATTAACAAAAGCAGATAATCTGCAAAAAATGGAGAAAATAGTAAATAGAGGGATACTTTTTCTTACAATATTGTGAAACATTCGAAATACCCCTCAATAAATAAAGCAGTTAATACACCTGTATGCAAAAATAAACACAAAGCAATATAGACAGCAACACGTTAGTGAAGCTACAAATGTTACTCAGGCAGGATAGAAGGGAAGTATCATAAAACTAAGAAATAAAACAACTAAAAGCTGTGCAAGCAGTGAGCAAAGTCCCTAAAAAGCAACTCCGCTCATATTCAACAGTCATTTACAACAAATCCAAAACATAGAGGTCCCAACAAGTCCCGATAAGCAAACCCTACAGATAACAACTCGCAGACAAAGTTTCATCCAAAAGAATTATCAAGCCCCATTTACAGAAGGTTGCTATTCACAACTGTGAGGGAGTTAAAAAAAGAACCAAACGTCGCACAGACAAGCCAGTCCCAAAAACGACTGCTGCAGCTATTCAGCCCAAAGCCCAAACGTCGCACAGACAAACCAGTCCAAAAACAACCGTTGCAGCTATTCAGCCCAGCAATGAAAGGAACACAATTAGGCCCACTCACAGACACACACACTTCTGAAAAAAACATATGCAGCAGTGACTAAGCTCATTCAAAATGGCCAAAAAATGCAGCAGTTTAATTAACGAATAATTCTGTTCAATAACGGACACTTTGTATAATCGCATTCAGTTCAAAACATACACTTTGTTCAATAACGGCCAGAAAATGCAGCAGTTTAATTAACAAACGATTCTGTTCAATAACGAACACTTTCTGTTCACAGGCAGTACACTTAATGAAAGAAGCTGGGTGATCTAAGTGATATCCTGCACAAGGTCTAACAATAATCTCCCTTGTTTTTTTTTTTTTTGGATCAGGATAAAACACTAAGAAACTGAAGGCTTGATTCAAGATAAATTCAGAAAAAACTTTAGGCATGAATGCTGGATTAAAGTGTAACACAACCCTGTCCTTGTGAAAAATCAGACAGGAATGGCCCAACATGAAAGCTTGCAGCTCAGAGACTCGCCTTGCAGATGTCAAGAGCAATGAGTAAACAGTCTTCCAACTAATGAGCCATAAATCAGCCTAAGAGGCAGGTTCAAAAGGAGACAAGGTAAACTTTTCAAGAACAAGGTTGAAATCCCAGGGAGGACAAATTTGCTTTCGAGGTTGTCTCACATGCAACACTCCTTTCATATATTGTTTGATCATAAAGCAGATAAAAAAGGGGGAGTCCATGGACGGACAAGCTGAGATGGCCATAAGATACACTTTAAAAAGAAGCATATGACAAATCATCTCCAAGTAGCTCACATAAATATTTCAAAACCAGAAGGGTTGAAACCCTTTACGGACTTGGTACCTAGCCCAGCGCCTATTTTCTCGCTGACGCCATCTATGTCCACGGTTCCAACGGCTTCCAGTTCTCTCAGAGCTCCTCACTTGGAAGTGGGCTCCTCGTGGCGAGGTGTGACCTCGGTTCCAACGATGTCCCTCCTGGTTTCGGACTCCAATCCCTTCTCAGGTGGGCCTGCTGTACAAGTAATGGACTCGCAGTCAGCAGCAATGACATCAGTATCAGAACCCTCCCCTAGCATGCACCTCTCCCAACCCTCTATTTCAGGACCCCGGGCACGGGAGTCATAAGAACCCTCTTTGAAGGGAACCCCTTCTCCAGAGTCCTCTTCAGAAGATCCCACTGGGGAGCCACCCTGGAAGAAATGGTGCAAGAGGAAGCACCTTGACTCACCGGAGGAATCTATCATCGAAGACACTGATTGTGATGAGGGTGAAGGCTCCCTATGGTCTTCCCCAGACGACATCTCATTCTGAGACATTCTCTAAATCCTCAAGCAGCGGGGAGATTGGAAGTCCTATAACCCTTCTTCTGAGGAATCAGTGTTCCTGCAGGCCTTCCATGCCCAGCCATCTACTTTCTAGGTGACTCCACTGGCAGATGACCTTGTTAAAATCATTGTGCATTGTGCCTGGAAGGCCCAGGACAATGTAAAACCTGTCCCTCAGAGGCCCAGACAAGAAAATGTTATCTACACCTGAGGACCAGTCCCACTGGTCCTAGCAGTTGACAGTTGAGTCTATGGTCATGGCGGCGGCCACCAAGAGGGCAGAAGATAGTTCCACCGTCCATCCTCCAAACAGAGAGTCCCGGACCAAGGACAGACTAAGGAAACGGACCTATGCTTCAGCATTATTCACCATTTGGTCGTTGTCCTATCTGGCACACGTTACTCGCCTCCAAAGATACCTAAATTCCAAAATTTCTCCCTCTTTGGTGGGGTACTGCCTGATGAGGTGTGTGATACTGTCTCCTCACAGCTAGCTACTCTTGAATCCATCTTCTCCTCAATGCGTTTGATATCTCACTCCACTGAGGGGGCAGCTCAAGCTGCCGCATCAAGCATTGTCATGAGACGTAATGCTTGGATGCAGTTGTGTGACTTCGCAGACCCCTTTAAATCTTCCTCCATCAATGCATCTAACGACAAATCTGCATTTTTTGGATCCAAAGTACGAGGCACACTTACACGTAGTGAGAAAGACGGAAAGACCTTGTCTGCTGTGGGCATACACCTTTCCAACCCCCAGAGGTCCTACTACAGGAACCAAAAGGGAGGAAATGTGTTGTTCAAGAAATACCAAGGACCTTTACGTGACACTCATGGTGAACAATCCCCCCAGGGCAGAGGGGGCAACTCACATAGAAGACATCCCTTTCGGGGTAGAGGGGGTCCACATAACTAGAGCGCTAGAGATTCTTTCTCAGGCAGACCCTACCAGCGCTCCTTTGAAGCGGCCCAATTGCTTTCCTCTGGAAGCAGTCGGGAGCCATTTTACTCTGCATCTACCAGCCTGGCATCTTATTACTACCAATGTTTGGATGCAGAGAATAATATCCAGAGGCTACCAAATACCATTCGATTTAACTCCCGTCCCCGATGTACCACCCAATCAGATTGAATTAACAGCCTTAGAAATAGAAAAGCTGCTAAGGAAAAGAGTCATCCAACCAGTACTACCAGACCAGACAGGATTCAGGTTTTACTCGAGCTTCCTTTTAGTGCCAAAAAAGACAGGGAACAGGAAACCAATCCAGGATCTCAAACTTCAAAATTTCTGGATGGTCACGATACAGTCCATTCTTCCCTTCCTAGGGAGGGATAACTGGATGTGCCTGTAGACCTCCAGGACGCGTACTACAACATAAAGATGGATCACCGCTCCTGGAGGTTTCTCCGCTCCCGGCTGGGAGTCAATTACTACCAGTTCAGGGCACTGCCATTTGGTCTCTCGACAGCCCCTTAAGTGTTCACCAAATGTATGGCAGTTGTGGCAGCTCATCCTCGACTACAAGGATTTCAGGTGTTTCCCTAGCTAGATGATTGGCTCCTTACCGCTCCGACCAGGAATCTTCTTACACTCATCGTCTCGCTCTCTGCTTGGGAATTACAATCAACAAGGACAAATCTCAATGTCTCCAATGAAGACACTGGAATTCACTGGAGCGGTCTTCGACACAACATCCTGTCAGGCTTCTCTCCCCCTCACATGTTTTCGAACATAACACACCAAATCCAAGACCTTCTACCTATGTACCAGCACGTCTTGTACTGCAACTCTTAGACTCCATGGCTGCTGCCATTACCTTGGTACCACTGGCGCGACTGCACATGAGAATCCTGCAGTGGCTCCTTTCCGCACAATGGTCGTTGCTAATTTACTCACTCGACCACATGATACGACTTTCAAACTGTTGCAAGGAAGAAATGTTATGATGGATGAACCCACATACGAATCTTTGGTGTCGACCATCCTGTTTTCCCCAGCCCATGGCCACGATGACCACAGACGCTTCCCTGTTAGGGTGGGGGGGCATTTCCAGGCAAAGACTGTCCAAGGCACCTGGTCCCCCATGGAGGCCCATTTGCACATAAATGTCCTGGAACTGAGGGCAGTTCTCCTACCACTGCAAGCATTCCATGCATCCCTACCCTCTGGGACCATTACAATTCAGTCAGACAATATGTCAGTCGTCTAGTATATAACAAGCAAGGCGGAACCAGGTCTTACCCCCTGTGTCGGGAAGTCATGAGGATTTGGCACTGGGTGATAGCTTCCAACTACTTCCTTATAAGAAAAAACATTCCCGGGAGTTCTAACCTTATTGCGGACAATCTGAGCAGGAACATCCTGATGCCTCACGAGTGGTCACTCAACACTGTAACAGCGGATCGGATCTTCCAACGATGGGGCAAGCCTTGCTGTGACCTGTTTGCTTCCCTCCCTAAACTACAAATGCAGAAGCTACTTTGCCCTGACCCCCCCCCCTCCCTCAGGGGAAACCACCGAGGGATGCTCTAATGCATGACTGGCCACCGGGTCTTACCTATGGCCTCATCTGATTCACAGTCTGTGGATCCTGAATCATTCCCAAGACCTGTTATCTCATCCTCAGGGACTGAATCATCCGAACCAGCACAGTCTCAAGTTCACAGTTTGGTTCCTTCACTTCCAATGATTGCCAGGCAGCCTGATATCCCATCTCCTGTTCGTGAAATTCTTCTGGCTTCACACAAACCTTCCACTAGAACAGAGAAAATACTTCGACTTCAACTAATAATCACAAATGAAGCAACCACAGGAATTCCATCAACGAATTTATTAAAATTAAGCGCTTTCATCCGAAGAAGTCCAGCTATTTGGCAGATGAAAGCGCTTAATTATAATAAATTAGTTGGAATTCCTGTGGTTGCTTCACTTGTGATTATTAGTTTAATCCTTCCGCTAGGAAAGTTTATTATAGTAAATGGATGAGGTTCTCTATTTGGGCCAAAGGTCAGAACTTAGACGCTTTCTCTATGCCTATTCAAAAGATCCTACAATACCTGACTACTGTTTTTGCATGCAGGAGCCTCAGCTTCGACAATCACTGTACATTTAGCAGCTATCGCCTATTTTCATAATGATCTTGATAATTCTTCAATTATGTCACACCGCCTATGCAAGATCTTTTTGAAAGGAGTATTACATGTTAAATCTCCGGTCAAGCCTCCCCTAGAACTCTGGGACTTGACTTTGGTACTTCAGTCTCTCACAGGTTCTCCTTTCAAGCCTTTTGATTCATGTGATTTGCAATTTTTGTCATGGAAAACCTTATTTCTAGTAGCACTTAACTCAGCAGGAAGAGTATCTGAGCTGCAGGTGTTGAGTGTCAAGAGTCCTTATTTGATCTTCCACACGGATAGGGTGTCCCTTCGTACTGACCCTTCTTTCTTGCCCAGGGTAATTTCTGGCTTTTCCATTAATCAATCTATTGACCTGCCAGGTTTCTTCCCTCAGCATTCTAACAGAGGGGAGTACCTTTAGCACACCCTTGATGAGCATCGGCAGCTTCACTGTTATTTGGACAGGACTAAATCTTTCAGGAAAACAGATCAATTGTTTGTGGCCTTTGCAGGACCCAGACTGGGTAAACCTGTTTCCAAAGTGACTTTATCCTCCTGGCTTAAAAACATCATTACCTTTATTTACCAACAGAATAAGCTATCCTTGCCTTCCAGAATAAAGGCTCATTCTACCAGATCTATGGCTACTTCTATAGCATTTCATTCCAGAGCTTCTATGGATGATGTCTGCACAGCAGCCACTTGGGCAAGACCTCATACCTTTATATCTCATTACAAATTGGATTTCGCCTCCAGAGGACTGGCATCTTTTGGTTCTATGGTGCTCAGGAATATCCTTCCTTAGGGCCACCCAGGAGTCAAGTAGCTGGGGACTCGGTCCTAATGGTAATGAATAAACAAAGATTTACAACATCAGATAAAGAAGTTATGTCTAACCATAACGTTCCATCTGTGTTGTAGATCTTTGTTCATTCACTACTTCCCGCCCTCCTTCCCCCTGCCTGAATTCCTGGTGGACTTGAGGAACTCCTGGTTAGGGTATTTGCTCAGACAGAGCCTCCTACCATTTTTTTTCTATTACTACATCTATTATCTAAGGACAGGCAAACTCGACCTGAAGTAACTAGGCGAGGGGCATTATGGGTAGGTCTTAGCTGAGAGTTTTTGGCTGGAACGAGCTTGGAAACAGCTGTATCGGTTCCGAAGATGGAACCGAGGTCCTAATGGTAATGAATGAACAAAGATCTACTTCATAGATGGAACGCTATGGTAAGACATAACTTTATTATCTTCTAGTTGCAGTTTTTCTTGCCTCCTTAAATAACTGCTGCACATCCTAATAGAAAAGGTTTCTAAATACTATCAAAACAGAATCATGTAGGCTGTCAGTTGTAATTGTTCTATGTTGGGGTGCATCATTTGCCAGTGAGGCTGTATGAGAAGATCCAGTCTGTGAGGAAGCTTGTAGTAATTGCCCTTGGCCAATTCCATTAAAAGGGAGAACCAACTTTGTCTGGGCCAAAAGCGGGTTAACACAATGATCTTTGGTAATTCTTAATGAATCTTTAGAAGTACACTGGGAATCACGGGAAAGGGTAGAAATACATGCAGGAACATTCTTGACCATGGAAATGAAAGAGAGACTATCTACCAAGCATGCCTGCAATGATGTCTTGAACAGAATTTTTTCAGTTGTCTGTCTTGAAAGCAGACAAGGATATTTACTTGAGATGTCCCTACATCTGGATCATGTCCTGGAAGACCTTTACATGGAGCTTCCACTCGTGAAGGAATGTCTTGGACTTGTTTAATCTGTCTGCCACAATGTTTTGCTCTGACTGAATGTACCAGGCCTGAAGAGGTAGAGGCTGCTGTAAAGCTAGCTCCCAGGCCATCACTGCCAACCAGCCCAAGAGGATATGACCTTGTACCCCTTGCTTTTTCAGGTACCACATCACATTAGTGTTGTCTGTGACCACTTAAAGGGGATCCAAAGTCCATAAGTAATGAAGAACTTTTAAGGTATGAATAACTGCCAAGATCTCTTTTTGTTTATGAGCTTTGGATTGTCCTCAGGACTCCATACACCTTGCACTTGAACTATCATGGATACTGCTCCCCACACAAAATCTGAAGAGTACCATCAGAGACAGTTGATCCCTCCACCACTGCAGTTCCCATTTCACAAATCCCAGTACCTGGAAATCCAAAGGACAAAGGTGTTGGGTCCAACAATTCTTCAAGTACCATTGATTTTTTCTCATATATAGCCTGGCTAGTGGTACCATAAGGATCACTGATGCCATGAGGCCTAGAATTCTGAACAATTCTCTTGCTGAGGCCACATCTAGAAGAGAAAGAGATCCAAGAAAATGCTGTGATAATTCAGAACTTTGTCTTCTAGCAGGAAAGCTATCTTTTTTAATCTGTCTATTCAACACTCCAGGAAAACAATCAATTGAGATGGTGTGAGGAAAGACGTTTGAAGGTATAATTTGAAGCCCAGGCAGGAAAGGAGGGATTCAACCTTTTCTAAGGACTCCAAGCACCTGGATACGCAATTTGCACACATCTGCAAGTCATCTAATTAAAGGAAACATGTGGATGCCTAGGGTTCTGCAACAGATAGCCACTGGACCCAGACACTTTGTAAACACTACAGGTGCAGCAGATAGCCCAAAGGGTAATGTAGAAAACTGATAATGAAAGCCAGACACAGCAAATCTCAAAACTTACCTGAAACTGGGAGCAATAGGGATATGATAAGTGTCCTTGAGATCTTGAGTCACTATAAAACAGCAGTCTGGAAACAAGCTACAAATGAATTTGCAAGACAAGCATTTTGAAATCTGCAACATTTACAGAGGTGTTTACAAAAGACAAATCCAGGATGGGTCTACAGGAGTGCTCCTTTTTTGGTACTAAAATGACTGAATAGTAAAGTCCTTTGCCTATCGCAGACATGGGCTCTATAATGCCTCTTTCTACCATCTGATAGAGAACTGGAGGAAACAGCTCTGTCTGGTATGGTGAGAGTGGGGGAATTCCCATGAAAGAGGAGGATTTTCAATCCACTACCAAGTGTATCCTCTCCACATTACTCACAGAACCCATTTGTCTGAGACTATATGTAGCTTGGCTGCATTGTTGAGAGAGGAAATGTGGTGGAAGCAGGATGAAAAGGAAGGGCAGAGGCAGGGGACAGATTTGTGCTCTGTGACTCAACATGGTCGTTCCTTTACAAGGTGTTGATTCTTTTTTGGAAAGGAACCTGTCTTGTTTTGTTCCAAAAAATTATTCTCCAGCCATTTCCTTCTGTATCTCTGACTTTTGTTTGGCTTGGATTTCTGTTTGTTCTGCACCTTGAAGAAAGACACCTTGTTTGTGGAGAACTTGGGTACATGAAACATCCTAGATACACCATGCATTAATTTGCATTAATTTGCTTCTTTCATTCCACTGTTTGAGAAGGTCCTAAACACCAATTCAGGACTTAAAGGTGCATTCAAAGTTTCAGCTTTTAAATCATCAGAGTAGTGCTGATTATGTAACAAAGCATCTTGCCTTAATGCAAGAGAAGAAGTAGCATTTCTCAAGACTGTATCTCCACCTTCAAGCACACCTTTCAAAGAACGATTCAAAACCTGAGTCAAATTAGAAACAACTTTGTTCACATAAAACTTCTGCTCTGCGGGGAAGGATGTAGCAAAATTATCCAAACTTTATGCACACTCCAAAATAAATCTGCACATATAGCCTTGAAAATTTAACATTTTAAAGGCTACATTACTACAAAGAAAAAATAAGTTTATAACGTTCCAGCTGTGTTGTCCATTTTCATTCTTACTCAACCGTTGGGTTTGGGTCCGATCCTTGGATCCAACTCGGCTGTTACTATAGCTCATGGCCAACTGAAAATTCTCAAGCTCCTCCCTAACCACAATGCACCAATCCTAACATACCTCAGATCTTGTTTGCTACATGACATAAATAACAGAAAAAAAACGCCAAAAGGTGAACAGTACCAATAAAACAATTATTCCACGACCTGGAAGGTGGCGCTGGAAGTCCAGAAGTAGAAAAGCCAGACAAAATATCAATATTCCTTCTTCTGCCCAAGCAGAAAATAAAAGGCTCCAATCAAGTAAAAATTCTTGTTTTAATAAAACAATCAATCACACCAAGCGCTTTCACTCAGCGTAGTGCTGAGCTTTTTCAAGATACATCAATTCAAACTCCCCACCCTATATATATATACTAAAATACAATCAATTATTCAATTTATTCAAAAAAATCCATTTAACCCTACATTTCACCTTTTGTAACAGATATATTCTTAACCAAACTTCACCAAATATAATCTGTTAACATGCAAAAATACAAGTGACATGAAGCTCTACAATAATCATTATTTGATGTATACATTAAATTACCTTAAAAAACACAAAAATAAAATCAAATATTATAATATTATAAATTATATCCATTCATTTTTATATTTAATGTTCAGTCTTCCCATAAAAATAAGGAATTTAAATGTTACAATTTATTTATTTAATAAATTCATAACTAAACTTTTATTTATAAAATCTATTAATAAATTTAATACATCATGTAACATATTTCATAAAAAACTAAATAAAATAACATGATAAAATGTGTGATAATTTTTATATACATATAAATTGAATCTTAATAATACCATAGATATAAATTCATAACCTTGCCTTCCTTAACTTCAAAACGCTGCTAATACTGCAAGCGTCATTTAATCCTGGCCGCCTACCTGCATCTAATCTTAACTGCCATATTAATTCTTTATATTGTGATTGATTGTTTTATTAAAACAAGAATTTTTACTTGATTGGAGCCTTTTATTTTCTGCTTGGGCAGAAGAAGGAATATTGACATTTTGTCTGGCTTTTCTACTTCTGGACTTCCTGTGCCACCTTCCAGGTCGTGGAATAATTGTTTTATACATGACATAAATACCCACTATATGAATAATGTACCTAACAAAGGAAACCAGTGTCTGTAGCTCCATACAAGACACAGTGGTGTCTTAATAGCATCTCATTCTTCCAGAAGTCCATGATGATAAAGGTTGGGGGTTGGCAGGTGGGAAGTTGATGAAGAATGAAAATGGACAACACAGATGGAACGTTATAGTGAGTACATAACTTCATCTGATGATGTCAATTTTCATTCATTCCTCAAACATTGGGACACAGTCACCAGTTACCTTACATCACGGGTGGACTCTAAGGAAGGATATTCCTCAGCATTGTTGAACCACAGGCTGCTCTTCCCTTCAAGACCAGATTCAATTTGTAATGAGTAATAAAAGTATGAGGATTAGCCCAAGTAGCAGCTGCACATGTCATCCATGGAATAGTTGGATAAAAATACTGACGAAGTTGCAATAGATCTTGCAGAATGATCTTTTATTGGTTTTGGTAATTAAATGCCCGATTAATTATAAAAAAGGCTATGCAGTCCTTAACCCATCTTGCCAATGTCACTTTTGTTACAGACTTTCTCAATTTGTTATCTGCAGAGGATATAAATAATTGATTGGATTTTCTAATGTCTTTTGTTCTGTGTAATAAGAAAAGCTGCTGTCTATGAATGTCTAGTAAATGCAACAAGTATTCACATTTGTTTTCAAATTTGGGGAAGAAAATGGGCAAGTTAATAGACGGATTGATGCTGAATTCTGACACCACTCCAGAAAGGAAGGAAGGGTTGGTTCTTAATATCATGCTATCCTTATAGAAAATCAAGTAAGGCGATTTAGAGGACAAAGCTTGAAGTTCTGAAATTCTCCTGGCAGAGTAATAGCCACCAGAAATAAGGTCTTCCAGGTCAAAAATTTAAGATGACATTTTCCATCTGGTTCAAAAGGGGGAATGGACTAAGGACTGCAGAACAAGGATCTTTATAAGGTGGTCTAAGTAAAACAGTACCTCTCAGAAAGGCCCTGCATATCTTTGCACAAGCTAAGGAAGAATTGTCAACTCCTATATGAAAGGTAGAGATTGCTGATAATTGAACTTAGAGAAGCTAGCTCCCTCATTAAAAATTTCTTCCAAAAATTCTAGCACACTTTGAGTAGGGGCTGAAAAGGGATTTATACTTTTTTTGATATGCCCAACAAACAAATGTCTTCCACTTGCTCTTGTAAATTTGCCTAATGAAAGCTTTATGGGAAGACAAAAGTATATGATGGACAGGGGATGAGAGCATAGAATGCTTAGCTATTAAAGGAAGTGGAGAAGCCACACTGTCAACGTTAGGTTTGAGATATCTGGCTGAACCATGTCTGTTGAGTGAGACAGGAGGTCTGGAACTGGATCCAGAATCCAATGTGGGTAAATTAGATGAGTCCAAATGAAGAGGAGCCAAGCCTGACAAGGCCAGTAAGGTCCAATGAGGATGACTTTGCTCTTCAGTCATGCAGCATTCTGAAGGAATTTGGGAATCAGTGGGGTTGGTGGATAAGCACAGAGAAGACTGTTGGGCCCATTGTGGAGCAGAGCATCCCTTGGTGATTGATTATGGCAAAGAAGCTGCTGCATTTGCCGTTTACTGGAGACGCAAAAAGATCATAGCAAACCTGGCCACAGTGATGGAAGATTACCTCTGTCACTTTTGTGTTGAGAGAACATTAGTGAGGTAGAAGAATGGACCTGCTCAATTTGTCTGCTATCATGTTGAACTTCCCTGGAATGTGCACTGCTGTCAGAAAGCAAATGGATAAGACTGCCCACTTCCACCATCTGAGGGCTTCTCCACAAAATGCATAAGACCTGGTTCCTCCTTGTTTGCTGATGTACCAAACTAATGACATACTGTCAGTCTGGATCGCAACTGTTCCTAAAGGTAGAGCATCTTGAAAAGTTTGCAACGCTAAAAGCACTGCTCTCAGCTCAGGACATTTATATGCAAATTGGACTCTTTGAGGGACCAAGTGCCTGGCACTGTTTTCACCTGGAAGTGCTCTCTTCACCCAATCTGGGAAGCGTCCATGATTACTATGGTTTTGGGTTGAGGGAGAATGAGCAGATGGACTTGTATAAGCTGGTCTGACTTTACCCACCACCAAAGGTATCTCTTACATATCTGTGTAATCCTTACTTGAACTGACATTTTCTGATAAAGACTTGACCATTGGGATGCTAGCATCCACTGAAGAATTCTCATATGATGTCTTGCCAGACGGACAAGAATTATGGCTGCTGACAATGACCCCAAGGCTTGAAGACTTAGTCGAGCTGCAATCTTGATGTTGTGAATAATTTTTGCAACTTACAGTCTTAAAGTTTGAACTCTATTTAAGGGAAGTGAAGCTGTTGCAGATACTGCACTGAAATGTGCTCCTAAGAATTCCAGTGTTTGTGATGGATGCAATTGTGATTTGTTGTAGTCTATTGTGATACCCAGAAGGGAACAAGTTTGGAGTACCTGGTTTCTTGCTGTCATGAGTAGATGTCTGATCAGGGCAGTAAGGAGACAGTCATCTAAGTACGGAAACACACGGAATCCCTGCAGTCTCAAGTGAGCTGCTACAACTGCCATGTATTTGGTGAACACCCTGGGGGCTGTGGTGAGTCAAAGGACAGTGCTTTGAACTAATAATGACTGGCTCCCAACCAGAAGTGTAAAAAAACCTTCTGGACCGCCTGCTCATTTTTGATAGTACGTGTGTTGAACATCTGTAGAGCACATTCAATCACCCTTGCCTAGAAATGGCAGTATGGAGTGAACCGTGGCCATCCAAAACTTTGAGTGATGAACTGACTTGTTCAAGTTGCTGAGATCCAAAATTGGTCTCCAGTCCCCTGTTTTCTATGGCACTAAAAAGAATCTTGAGTAAGTTTCGGATTCTATCTGGTCTAGTGGGAACCTCTTGGATGGTTCTTTTTTTCTAGAAGTATTTGTATTTGAACTGCTGCTTCTTTCCTTTAACTGGGTGGAAGGTCGTGAATTTTTTGCAGAGTTGGAGGTGGAAGAGAAAAGGTAATTATATAACCTCTGGAAATAATCCTCTTCATCGAAGTGTCTTTTGTGATATCTAGCCAGGCTCTCCGGTGCAAGGATAAGTGACCCCCTGAGGGGGACAATCAGGCCTCCTTTCAAGAGTGCTGGTAGGGCCTATCAGAGAAAGTGTCTCTAGACCCCTGGTTTTCTGGCCACCTCTGCTACTTGAGTCGTTTCTTCCATTATTGTTCCTGCCTCTGCCTCTGGGGAACCTTCTCCACATGCATCTTGGAAAGGACCCTGGGATTTCTTCAACCACATCTTTCGTCTGCCACACTGGTTCCTAGAAAATGTTCTGGGGAGGGAGGGTTGAAGACCTCACTCCTATAACAGAGAGAGTCTTTCCATCCTTCTTGGACCTGGAGAGTGTATCCTTCTCTTGTGGGCCAAAGAGGGAAGATCTGTCAAAAGAAGCATTGACGAAAGAAGACTTGAAGGGCTCCACAAAGTCAAACAAGCACATCCAGGCATGTCTCATCACTGAGATACCTGAACTCGCTGCCTTTGAGGTACCCTCAGCTGCATGACAGATAAGCCTCATGGATGAGTTTGACATGGATTAAAGGGCTGTCAGCTGTGAGGCTACATTAATTTGAGCCTCTGCAGTAGTGGATCCTGAAAGAGTATTTGACAATTCCTTAATCAAATCTCTTTGTAACCTTATTAAGTGTGCCAGGTAATTTAGTGACCTAACAGCAAAGACTGCTGATGCATAGACACTCTTCTCAAACCTGTCCAAACTCCTGGACTCTCTATTAGCAGGGATGGACAGTGGAACTTTGTTCCGCAAGTTCCCTTTTCATGGCCACCACCATGACCATGGCATCTACAGGCACTTCCTTGCTCCAGTGTTCCTTTCCAGTCAGAGGTGCCAGAATTTGGTCTGGTCTCTTGGGGTGGGTTCAACAGCATCAGTTTCCTTTCATACCTGCTGACAGATCAAATCAATGAGCTCATCAGCAGGTGGAGTCATCCAGGAGGTAGATGAGCCAGATCCAAATGCCTCTAGAAACACTTATTCCTCCGGGGAAGGATTTCTGGGAGGAGCAACCACCCCACTGCTTGAGGATCTCCAGAATATCTCCAAAAGAGACGTCTTCAGGTAGTGATTTGGGGGAACCCTTCCCCTTCATCGAAATCTGTGTCTTCCGTGAAAGATTCCTGAGGGGACTCCAAGTGCCTCCTTTTGCACTTTTTCTTCTGGGTACTTCCTTGGTGGGATTCTCCGGGGAAGTATCGGAAGAGAGGGTAATACCCTGTTGGGTGGTATGCAGAGTATAGACTGGCTGTCCCTGTGGAGTTGAATGTCAAGGCTCTTCGGATAAACACACATGGAACACAGAAGGTAGGTCCAAGGGGGGAGAGATCCTCTGTCCTGCTGAAGCACAGAACACTCTCTCCACTACTCCAAAAACAGATCGTCCTGGGGAAAAGCAAGCCAATGGAACCAAGAAGCCATGCTTCTGTCCCACCGGCTCTGTCTGCCCCAAAGGCAACCCACCTGAGGCGGAGCCCGAAACTGAGCTGTCCAGGGCCAAAGCTCTGAGGGGTAAAGTTGGCTTTGAAAACTTCACAGTTGACTTCAACACCTTAGATCTGACTGGGACACTATGGCTCCAAGAGCTACTTGGCTCCGAACTTGTCAGAGCCAGTGCACTCAGACAAACCTTCAGATCCGAGGACACCAATACTCTCAGATGCAAACCAGATGGTGTTAGTAGACTTGGATTCAAGAACTCTGAAATGAAATGCTGGATCAGAGAAGGAGCAATTCCTCGAGGGGCAGATCTAGCTAAGGCTTCCTGACCTGAAGGGGTCAGAGTCGGTAGAACTCCCATATGTATTTGCTCCAAGAGGAACTTTCTCATCATTCTATCCACGTCAGCTTCCATGAGACTCCTGTAAGAACAAGATGAAGCAATGGATGGAGACTTGGACCGCCAAGTCTCGAGGAAAGGAGATGGAAATTTTGAAGGCACAGGGTCAATTGACAGAGAATATCAGACCCTATGAAGAATCTTCAGAGCTGCAGAACTATGATCTGAAGGCGTCTTGGGAGGACTAGCAGACATCGTGGATCCATACTGCTTCAGATCCAGCCTTGCTTTTCTGACAGAAGTCTAAACAACAAGGACTCCAATGTTCCAAACCAATGTTAAAAATTAGCTCCACATATATTAACCACATTAAACCACCATAAAATATTTAATAGCAACTTAAACTATCTGTGGGATTCTTGAAAATTGTGTAGGCTTCGCTCGAAGTCTACACAATGTTTACGTGTTAGCAAAATGAGAAGCAGTGCTAACTGCATCTGTATGCAGCTCATCATGCTTACATGAATGCAAGCATGCTTTTGTTCCCAGCAGCAGTGTTGGCAGCCAGAAAAATGTGCTGAGCAGCATTGAACAAACACAGTAAACAAATACGCTTGCCTATGAGCAAATCTGTTAAGCATGCTATCACAAACAGCATGAAAAGTTATATAGGGCAAATAATGCAACCTGTATCAGTCAGGGAAAGTGTACTACTGAGTGTAATGTGCACATAAATCAAACATATGACTACAGAAAAAAGAAAGAGGGTCGGGGAAAAGGCAAGGGCAACTGCAAGAGATGGGTTACCAGACAGGGCAAGTCTACTGAGGATAATGTGCACAGAAATCAAAGAAATGTATACAGAAATAAGTAAGAGGGGTGGGTAAATGTTCAAATTATAGCAAGATAACTGATTTGAAGGTGCTTATGTCACAAAGAAAATTTTGTAACAATAACATTTTCCAATACATATATCATAATAACTGATGGTGGTCACAGTTCCTCAGCAAATGTAGGTAAAAAAACAGAGATGTGATATTATAGGATGTGAGAGACAAATTAACATTGTAAAAAGGGGACTACATGACATATAAATGGCAATAACATCCTGAGTTGACATGGCAGTTTGCAAGGACAGCACATACATTAAGGGATATTTGGTATGCCTTTTAGCAATGTATAGTAACATGTTTGAAAATAGGAATGGATTAGGAGCCACAATCTCCCTTTACAAGAATTAAACCCATCCCCTCAATGTTATCAATGACGTGTATTAACTGCACATGCCACAGAAACAGGTCTAACACATGTACGAGGAGGCTCACCCTTGAAAGGAATTATGCACTTCAATATTCTAATGGTTATGCATTCCACAAGTGGGTGTGTGTGGTATCACAAATGTTGGAGCAGAGTGTGTCATATGTAATACCCTTTTGTAATGCACTCCTGCCTAACACAGTCACTGTTCAGACAGATAAGAACAGATGCAAACACCACACTACGACGTAACGTACTCCCCAGAGTTGTGTATTGTTCACATGACCCACAGCAGGTAGCAATGGGTACTGTTACAAACAAATTAAATTAATGTGTGAATTAAGAAAGGATCCCTGAGAATGAATTTCATATAAGTATGTCAGACTGATCAGTGTTCTGTAGTCAAGGAAGGTTTCTGTGTATGTTTGTATACGTATCACACAAGAATTGGAGCACACTCATGTACACCACAGTAATCAATGCATGTGCCAAAGTAGCACTCTCACCATGACACTGGCAAAACAAATGTCAACTGACATGAAATACATTTGTTCTTGAAAGGGCGGTGTTATGGATTGTTAATGCACATCTTTATGGTGTGTCCTCAGTATTCACCTGCTCTGAATCAGTAACTCATGGCTGTAGGGTTCAAGAAGCTTTAGGACAGGCAAAATCTGATTAAGACATAAGTAGAATAAGGATGGTTTACTAAATCTTCCTTATGGTCATGGATGTGTTTCCAAATTTTTTTTTTGTATTATTATTCCAAAACTATTAATTAAAGGTGTTAACTGGATAAAAATTAAGATATGTCCCATGAAACATATCATAGAAGTGCAACATCACAGTAAGGAATAATGTGATATGCATCTGGAATTGAACCTTTGATGCTATGGTGAAAAATGAATCTTCATACAACTGATTTATGTTAACACTCCACAGAGGAAGTTGCACTTAGTTACATCCAACAGTCAAAGAACTGTTACAGTAACTGTTGCCAAGTATTTCCTTTACTCTGCCTTTACTCTGTATTCCGATAGTGCAGCATGTTTAAGGACCTGTGCCCAAAGTTAACTGGACTACTGCTGGCGATGGCAGCAAATGACTAGGTTGTGCCATAGGATATGAACAGCCATTCACTGTTCTCGGCATTGGTACACAATGCCAAAGTCTGTGCAAATGCTGAGGGAAAAAAAGTGAAAGCTTTCTTATGGGCCACTTCTGGCCATGTGTGTTTTGTGCGATTCTATTTTTTGACCAGATTAAATATGGGAAAAAGCAGTTGACAAGAAACTGGTGTAATGGGGGAGCAAGCAGAAGGGAGGACACAAGGGAAAGCATAGAGGAATTTGCAGGAAGGCTGTGGGACAGAACCATAGTTAACCACTTCTTCACAACATAAATGTGGAAGTGTAGAAGTGTAGACAGAATCTGATGAATATGGACTGTCACCATACCAAGGGTAGGTGGCAACAACAGAATAATATTGTGCAGCCAACTGTATCAAATGAAGTGTGTCAAGAAGACACAAAGGTGAAGTGGAGAGATATGTTCACCAGGTGGGGCTTTTATTTCTATGTGAGTGCAGTCTACAGCCTCCATAACTTCAGGGAAGTGTGCTACAGTATAAAAGTCCTGCATCTTTCTTGTTCTCTTCAATGGTGTGTATGTGGAAAATATATGTTCTAGCATAGCATTAAGACATTGGTGCAATGTTCTAGAAGCAGAAGCCTGTGACACTCCTAGTGTATCCTATCCCCTGTGGGTCTCTAGAATGTACAGGTAGCCAGTATCCTCAATGCTACACATACCTTAGTTTCCAATTGTTAAAGTTCTCCTCGATTTCCCATAGGTCTGAGGTGGAGGCTGCACAGGTTGCAGAGTTACTGTAGTATTTTCCTCCCTGTATTCCTCCACTATTTTAATATCGTGCAGTCCATGATATGTTAAATGGGGTCTCCACACCCTTCTTCTCCTTGGACGAGGTCTGTCATCATCAGCGGCATAAATCTGAGTCTGTTGCTGTTGCGCATACACATTCAAGACAGCTGAAGCAGCCCATAGCATTGTTTTTTTTTTTTTTCTCTAGTGTGATGGCGGTTGTATTCCAAAAGGTTTTAAAGTCCACGGGAAAGGGATACACCATCTTTACAAGGTTACTTTACAGCTTCTTGAATTGCTCCACCATCTTTGATTAGTTAATTAGTATGTAATTCAGCTGATGATGTTTTCATTAGCACACTCTGCTGTTTACCTTTATTTGATGGCTCTACACAATGTGTAGAACCATTTAATTAATAAAAAATAGCTTGCTATCCACAACACACAAACACACAGCAGCAACACAGAAATTAGCCATTCATGAATCAAGGCCTTTATTTTGTAGTCTGAGAGAGTAAAATCTCCACAGTGCAGTAACAACAGTAAAGACAGGCCTTTAATGTCTAACAGCACACATACACACCACACTTCTGACAGAAATATTGAAAGTTTCCTCAGAAACAGTAAAAACAAGCATTTTCATAGAATCAAATAAACACTACTACAAGCAGAAATTCCCACAGGAATTTCTTTAAACACGGACAGAAACATATTAAACACTTTAAAAAAATAAGCAAAACACAGAAATAGAATAATAAATCTAATAATAAAATGAAAGAAAGGGGGACTGTAAATGAGGCTTATCTGATCAGTAAGTCAGAAAATTTAGCACTGGATCTTGTGAAGAGTCAAAGGATTTGTTCTTTGGATGGCAGAAAAAGACTGAACACTCACTCTTGTCACTGCTGAAGGTTTCCCACTAAGATATGTTCAATCAGATGTCACAGGAAGAAAGAGAGAGGGGAGTGTGAGCTTTTGAAAGCTGGCCATTACTGATTTACCGTGACAGATAATGCCACTGAGGCAGTGGGAATGATGAACATCTAAACCTCCATTGCAACATATAAAGAAACTCCTTATGGGAAAGACACCTCACCAAAATAATTCCTCATCTCTGGAATGGACTTCCCCTTCATGATAAACAAAGTAACTTCCTAGTCACCTTGAAGCATACCTAGATGAATGGATAGACAACAGTACATAGCAAGTAGCGAGCTATGCTACAAATGAGCTGCCTAATCTTCTTGAAACATACTAGCCAAATGGATGGGCAATAGCAAATATGTGCCAGGTCTGCCACCACACTACCTTAAGGAAATGAGAAGCAAGTAACTGGATTTGCATGAGCAAGGTTACAAATGATGCACTTGATCAACTACCTAGTCATAATCTATGAACCTATTCATAATTCTGTCATCTAGAATTCATGTATTAGTCACACATCCCCACGCAATTACAGTGTCCCATAAATTTCGACCTATCTAGCTGCATGAAACTACTTTCCTGCCTTCTTTCTTTATTAATCTTTCTCATAGGATATATCATCCTCCGTTTACTGCATGAAATTTCTTTTCTTTTTTTTTTTCTTTCTTAATCCTTCTCATAGGATATATCATCCTCAGTTTTCACAGCCTATCTATGCATTTGATCATACCTATGAACATGTACATAATCTATGGGAGGAACTAAGGGGTTGGATTCATATTTATGGGAATGTCTTTGTCTTGTAGCTTTTAAAAAAAAGATATTTGATTAATTTTCTATACTCTCTGGGCAAAGTCAGCTTCAGTAACACTACTTTTGTTAAGTCTCAGAAAAGTAGGATTCCTGAACAAATACGAATGGGGAATACTTCACTTCTTAATGATAGTTTCCAAAAAGGTGTGCCATGTGAAAATGGAAGCAAATGTCACCCACAACAAAAAGCGCCCTATTAAAGCTAATGGAAGACTTGATGGAAATGTCAGCTAGCAAAAGAAAAATGGGAATCAAAGCAAACAAATGGGCACTGTTGACTCATTAATATTACAAACTGACTAGTAAATATGTAACTATGACATTTTGTGTAATAAAATGCTGCTCATAATTGTATTATTGATGTATAAGGGATCATTCTGTATCTATTGCTGTAACTGTGCTGGACTGAACTCTGAATTTGTTTATATTTTATCTGTTGCTTTGTTTTAATATTTTTTAATACAAGGAATATGTGACAAAACATATAAATAATGCTTAATAATAGTCAGAAACAGTAGCAAAGTTCATACATCCCCAACACCCCCTGATATCATTCATCATTTAGTTTTTCATTTTCAAATGCATTTTCATCATCTAGATTCAGAAAGAGTATAACATTATAGTTTATATGAGCTCTACACCACCTTGCTTACAATAAGACTGCCTTGAATCTATCCTATAACAACCAAAATGCCTGTTCAGTTCCTGCTATATGAGCTCTTCAGTCTCTCTGCAACTATTTCACTACATTTTCAGATTCATATTAAGCAAATTTAAATGCAATCTCTCAATTTTTACATTGCCAATTTTGTGCACATCAGACTTGACAAAATTCATATTCATCAATGCAGCTAAAATTCTACAGCCTAATTCCAGTGCAATTTCTATCAAAATAAAAGGAACACCTTCTGTCTCAAATCTGTTGCAGTATAGTTTTATCAAACCATCACAACCTTCTGCCTCAAATCAGATGCAGTATAATTTTATCAAACCATCACAAGCTGAGGACAATGCTAATCAATTATATTTAAAACACTACTTTCCACCTCCTCAAAAAATTAATCATGCCACCTCACATGTCCCTCGTCCTTCTCTTTTCCTTCTTCCTTCCACCCCTTTCTGACATGAAAACACCCATAAAATCTTATATTAGATATCTTATCTCCTGATCTTCCTTAACCTCCTCCCATTTCATCCCATGATCAGTAAGTAGCCATAATCTGCCACCTTTTAACCATACTCAAAAATGTCTATATATATTGTTTCTTTGTTTTTATATATATATATATATATATATATATATATATATATATATATATATACACACACACACACACACACAGTGGATATAAAAAGTGTACACACCCCAGTTAAAATGCCAGGTTTTTGTGATATAAAAAGATGAGAACACAATAAATAATTTCAAAACTTTTCCCATCATTAATGTGACCTATAACCTATACAATTCAACTGAAAAACAAACAAATCTGTTAGGGGGAAAAATATATAAAAATAAAAAGCGTACAATAACCTGGTTGCATAAGTGTGCACACCCTTAAACTAATACTTTGTTGAAGCACCTTTTGATTTAATTACAGCAATCAGTCTTCTTGGGTAGGAGTCTATCAGCATATCCCATTTTGACTTGGCAATATTTGCCCACTCTTCCTTGCAAAAGTGCTCCAAATCTGTCAGATTGCGAGGGCATCTCTTGTGCACAGCCCTCTTCAGGTCACCCCACAAATTTTCTATTGAATTTAGGTCTGGGCTCTGGCTGGGCCATTCCAAAACTTTAATTTTCTTCTGGTGAAGCCATTCGTTTGTTGATCTGGATGTATGCTTGGGGTCATAGTCGTGCTGAAAGGTGAAATTCCTCTTCATCTTTCTAGCAAATGCCTGAAGGTTTTGGGCCATAAGTGACTGGTATTTGGAAATGTTCATAATTCCCTCCACCTTAACTAAGCCCGAAACTGAGGTGAAGACAAGTAACCCCAAAGCATGATACAGCCACCACCATGCTTCACCATGGTGATGGTGTTCTTTTGGTGATGTGAAGTGTTGTTTTTGAGCCAAACATATATTTTGGAATTGTGGCCAAAAAGTTCAACCTTGGTCTCATCAGACCATAACACATTTTCCCACATGCTTTTGGGAGACTTGATGTATTGTTTTACAAATTTTAGCTGGACCTGGATTTTTTTGTGTAAGAAAATGCTTCTGTCTTGCAATCCTACCCCATAGTCCAAACATATGGAGAATACAGGAGATTGTTGTCACATATAGTACACAACCAGTACTTGCCAGAAATTCCTGCAGCTCCTTCAGTGTTGCTGTAGGTCTCTTGGCAGCCTCCCTGACCAGTTTTCGTCTTCACTTTTCATCAATTTTGGAGGGATGGGCAGTTCTTTGCAACACAGCCCCCCACAAAGTTCAGTTTTACTGAACAATATAAAATCAAACCACAGAATATATAATCAAACTAGGTGGGGGGCTACGCCCCTCACCCCCCCAACTATATATTCTAACTCCAGGGTCGCACTACAGTGAAGACCAGGGCATATACCTTTTACTTGCCTTACAGTGCTCTACAGACTGCCAGTGCTCATTGTCAGTGGAATGAGTTTTAGGTCAAATGAAGTTTAGGTCATTTGGTCTCAGTCAAATGAATTTCGATCATATGAAATTTAGGTCATATAAAGTAGACCCATATATATATATATATATATATATATATATATATATATATATATATATATATACATATACACACACACACACATATATATATATATATATATATATATATATATATACATATATATA
The DNA here is from genome assembly GCF_019279795.1 of Protopterus annectens. Lineage (NCBI taxonomy): Eukaryota > Metazoa > Chordata > Ceratodontiformes > Protopteridae > Protopterus > Protopterus annectens. Next base: position 1,849,710,068 of record NC_056731.1, read on the forward strand.
TATATGTGTGTGTGTGTGTGTGTGTGTGTATATATATATATATATATATATATATATATATATGTGTATATATATATATATATATATATATATATATATATATATATATATATATGTATATATATATATATATATATATATATATATATATATATATTCCAGTATCCATTATAATATTCAAAGCACATTTCTTTCCCTTCCTCATTCTTAATGACCACAAACTTTCTTTGCTCCATGTTTTTTTTTCTGTTTTTCCTTTTACAGACAACCACCACATTCACAAATGATTAATATTTTGTTTTGCTGCTCTCTATCATTCTTCCCACCTCTCATGCATTTCCATAATGGAGAACTAGTAAAACCACCAAAAACAAGCAAGCAAGTCCAACTCCACAAAAGCTTAAATTCCGTAAACGTATTTTAATAAAAACGTTTTCGCTCCCACAGAGTAAGAGCTTCATCAGACAATGATTAAAAAATGCCGTTACACTTTTAAAATACACCACCATGATGTCATTTCCTTAACAACAGTGAAATTAAATCTGTTTACATTTTCGCTGGTATGCCTTGGCGACACTACACTCAAGCATACATAGCCAAGGTACTATCACCAATTCGGCACCACACAGAAACCCTAAACGGGGTACATTTATTTCCATCCTAAACAAAGATTTTTACTCAACACTAAATGAATATGTATTTAATATTTAATATGTACACATGTGCTATAGTAATTCAAATTTTAAAATATATATAAATATGTGTAAATGTATAAAAGTATGGAAATATGGAATCACTTCACAAAAAATTCCTCAACCAGTGTATCAAACGCTCCTCTAACCCGAGCTAAGTGTCATGTATTCAAAGAAAACGTAGCGATGTACTAAGTCACACACCATATATAAAACCATATTAGAACCAGATATTACATATCCCTAACAATTCCTAAAAAGGGACTACAAGTCCCTTGTATGTTTTTTAACTATTCCAAAAAGTTACCTAAAGGTTACGTATCCTATTTCCTAAGGTAACTTTTATATTTTAAAATCACGGAGATATTACACATATCATTAAGACCGGGTGGGGAAAACGCATTTAATAATAATTGCCATTCCAATTCTTTTAATTCTAAAAGGAGCGTTTGCGGACCGCCCCTAATCCCAACTTTCACAGTGTCTATTCCCATAAAAGAAAAACTGTGTCCAATGTTCTCTAACACATGTTTTGAGAGAGCATTGTCCGTTTTTTTATTTTTGATGGCATAATTATGTTGGTAAATACGGTCTCTTAATCTCGATCCGTTTACCAACATAAAACCCGACAACAATTACAGAGAGCGATGTAGACTATTGATTTAGAATCACAAAAAATCTTGTGTCTAATGTAGTATTTTTTACCTCTTATACTAAATGAGTTTCCTGTTTTTAACAGTTTACACCAGTTGCAAAACCCACAAACATAAGTTCCAGTTTGTCTAGTTAAATTGGGGCATAACTCCCCTGTTTGTAAAAATTCTTTTAAATTTTTTCCCCTTTTGAACACAAACAGGGGGTCTGTACCCAAAATTTCAATTAGTTGGGCATTATTGGCAATAAATTCCCAGTTTTTCTTCACGATACTACACATACTCTGAGCATGTTTGTTGTAGGTCAAAATAAACCTGCTTTTAAAGTCAGGAGCCAGGGAGGGAGGTCTTTGGTCAATGTTGTTATATCCTACCAATTACAGCAGTACAAAGATCTCATTTGAAAAACCTAGGAAACCTCCCTGTTAGAGTGATCAAGCCAGATAAGGGCGGGGGGTTGGTTATCCTTGATAAAAATGATTACATCTCAAAAATGCTGAAAATCTTAGATTCTTCAGCATATGAATGTTCTTCTGTTAATGAGACAAACTGCCAGTATAGCAGAATAAAAGGTTATTTCAGAGACCTTTTTATTGAGGGGAAAATTGACACTGATACTTTCAATTTCATCAACATCTCCTTCCCTAGGGTCCCAACTATGTTTGGTATCCCCAAAATACATAAAAACTTGGAGGACCCCCCTATGCGGGCCCTAGTGGATGGGAGATGTTGCATCACTCATCCAAGTGCCAAAGTGGTGGATCACCTTATAAACAAATACCTCAAAGCACTACCGCAGATCTGCAAAGATTCGTGGTTTTTTCTAGAGTCTATTGATAAAATTGTGTTTAACCCTTCTTACAGTTTCTTATCCATCGATGTAGTGGACTTGTATACGTCCATACCACATCTTGAAGCTGTGGAATGGGTGGAACTGATGTTAATTGATCTGGGGGCACCAAAAGAGGAAATTGATGTGGTTACTACCCTCCTTGAAATTATCTTATCATCTAATTTTTTCATTTTTAACAATCAACACTACTTACAGAAAAAGGGTATTGCTATGGGTTCGCCATGTGGTGGGAGTGTGGCGAACCTAGTGGTTGCTTACTGGGAAAAGACCTGCCTATTTGAACACCCTTTGTTTAAGGAGTGTTCAAAATTTTACACCCGGTTTTTGGATGATGCATTCGTTCTTATCGAAGGGAACTTAGATACAGTTAATAACCTACTACAGTATATGAATGAATCGTGCAGTTTTTTGATCTTCACTCACCATTACTCAACTAGGGAGATTGATTACCTAGATGTCAAACTGATCAAGGATGTTGAAAATAAATGTTTTCGATCCAAGATTTTTAGGAAAAACACATATTGCAATGCGTTTCTTCATTTTACCAGCAATCATCCTTGGAAACAAAAGAAATCTATTTTCAAGGGTCAACTAGTGAGGGCCACACGTATGTGTAGTACCTTATTTGATTTTGAAGAAGAGTGTGTTACTCTTAAAAATATGTTCCAAAATAGAGGGTACCCTGTGGACCTTCTAGATGACCTTATTGAAGAAATTTCTTTTAAGAGACTTTCAGGTTTCTATAAACCATTATTAAAAAATCCCCCACATGGTGATTCCCAAATGGGTTTGGAGGTGGAAACTGAATTAACATCTAATGATGGAAATCAATTGGTAGGATATAACAACATTGACCAAAGACCTCCCTCCCTGGCTCCTGACTTTAAAAGCAGGTTTATTTTGACCTACAACAAACATGCTCAGAGTATGTGTAGTATCGTGAAGAAAAACTGGGAATTTATTGCCAATAATGCCCAACTAATTGAAATTTTGGGTACAGACCCCCTGTTTGTGTTCAAAAGGGGAAAAAATTTAAAAGAATTTTTACAAACAGGGGAGTTATGCCCCAATTTAACTAGACAAACTGGAACTTATGTTTGTGGGTTTTGCAACTGGTGTAAACTGTTAAAAACAGGAAACTCATTTAGTATAAGAGGTAAAAAATACTACATTAGACACAAGATTTTTTGTGATTCTAAATCAATAGTCTACATCGCTCTCTGTAATTGTTGTCCGGGTTTTTATGTTGGTAAAACGGATCGGAGATTAAGAGACCGTATTTACCAACATAATTATGCCATCAAAAATAAAAAAACGGACAATGCTCTCTCAAAACATGTGTTAGAGAACATTGGACACAGTTTTTCTTTTATGGGAATAGACACTGTGAAAGTTGGGATTAGGGGCGGTCCGCAAACGCTCCTTTTAGAATTAAAAGAATTGGAATGGCAATTATTATTAAATGCGTTTTCCCCACCCGGTCTTAATGATATGTGTAATATCTCCGTGATTTTAAAATATAAAAGTTACCTTAGGAAATAGGATACGTAACCTTTAGGTAACTTTTTGGAATAGTTAAAAAACATACAAGGGACTTGTAGTCCTTTTTAGGAATTGTTAGGGATATGTAATATCTGGTTCTAATATGGTTTTATATATGGTGTGTGACTTAGTACATCGCTACGTTTTCTTTGAATACATGACACTTAGCTCGGGTTAGAGGAGCGTTTGATACACTGGTTGAGGAATTTTTTGTGAAGTGATTCCATATTTCCATACTTTTATACATTTACACATATTTATATATATTTTAAAATTTGAATTACTATAGCACATGTGTACATATTAAATATTAAATACATATTCATTTAGTGTTGAGTAAAAATCTTTGTTTAGGATGGAAATAAATGTACCCCGTTTAGGGTTTCTGTGTGGTGCCGAATTGGTGATAGTACCTTGGCTATGTATGCTTGAGTGTAGTGTCGCCAAGGCATACCAGCGAAAATGTAAACAGATTTAATTTCACTGTTGTTAAGGAAATGACATCATGGTGGTGTATTTTAAAAGTGTAACGGCATTTTTTAATCATTGTCTGCTCCATGTTTTTTTCTGTTTTTCCTTTTACAGACAACCACCACATTCACAAATGATTAATGGAGTTGGACTTGCTTGCTTGTTTTTGGTGGTTTTACTGTTTCGTTTTGCATAATGGAGAACTACATTTCCCATAACACTTTCTTCAAAGATACTTCAGCAAATTTACATAATAGCTTACTTAATTTCAAGTACTCTTCCACAGCTTCTACAAACATAATTTGTTTTTTTTCCTTAGGAAACACTTTGGTATGGAAAAAATCAGTACAGCCATACACACTCCAGTGGATTCCGTTTGGTATCTCAGTGTTACTAATAAGACATATACTATAAAAAAATTTAGACCTAAGTTCATGTAGTCAGTTTAAACAACTAGTGTTTCATGTTTAAGAAGCACTGGGTTTTAAGCCAACTGCTCATGGGTAAAATGGTAGTAAGCATTTTTTGTGAGGCAGATGAACAATCTGTCCAGGACTAGGTATTGTATATTTTGTCTGCCTGGCCAGACCTAAGAGATGATACCAGTTACCCCTCACCATAGAAAAGGCTACACCAATGGGAAATAAAAAAGGAAACCAACTGGTAGTATACAAATAGGAAATTGTAAAATGGGTTAAATTTAAGTGCAATAACATCTCCAAATGGAGTAGCTGCTGTAAGAAATGGTAGATATCACAGACACTAAACACTACCTAAACATGTTTGCAAAACAAGACAGATTTACATCATGACGAGTTAAACTCTTCTGAACTTACTTTCTACAGTCAGCTTGGCCTGTGTTTTGTCATCAAGAGTTTCACAGCTGTAATATCCCTGGTCACTGAGAGATGCATTCTGGATCACCAGAGTCTGCCTAAGCCCTTCACTTTTAATATCAATGTTCTCACTGGGCTGTAGGACAATGCTGTTCTTCATCCACTTCACTTCTTTGGATGACTTGGTCAATTCAGTTTCCAGGACAACAGTGTCATTTTCATCAACTGTTTTCGGCTGTAGTTTTTTCTTAAATAACACTGGGGTCTCTATTAAAATATGCAACACTAGGTTAGCATATTAAAATTTGCTAAAAATGCAGAACAGCCATGCATAAAGTTCAGGCATAAATGTATAACTTCTACAAGAAAAACTTGATCAAATTTATTTTCTATCTTTGCAATTACTAAAACAACATTCATGTGCAAACTGTACCTGAGAGCCACTACTGACATGACTACTGCAATTCACCTGATCAGCACAGCAGTAAATAAATAAAGGACTACTTTCTAGTTTCCTCGAGTAAGAACAAGCCTTGGAACTCTGATACATAAATCAGGGCATGCACAGTCATAGCCCCCTACATATATACATACATACAAATAAATAAGTAAACCGCTACATAATAGCAACTGGATTTTTTTTGGCCACTGCATGTCACATACACCAGCTGCACTGACCTGTAGAATATATTTGGACAACTGAAACAGATGTTCAGTACTAAGGACTTTAAAGACCTATGTGGTCATCTCAATTGCAAATGGAATAGAAAAAAATGTTTTCATGCAAAACCATTCAGAGGCAGCTCTTCAATGAAGCTCCCCTACTCGAAGGAGGATGGTTCTCCTATGGGAACTAAATACAGATGGTTTATCATTCTAACAGTATTAATGCTTCCCTAGTATCTGGTTCCTCTAGTATTTATGAAAATATGCGTTCTGTTGCAACAGGCCCTACTGTTATCTGGCAAACCATTAAAAGCACAGTAACAGCCACTTATGTATATGGACCATGTTACCTTATATTTGGAATACATAGTCATCTGTATCCAAGAATGTTTACACAACTGTGGGGTACCCCCAGTAACAAAAGAACAAAAAACTGCTGAACTACGCAAAACTGTATTTAAAGACTTTCTCCAATGAACAATATCCTTACTATAGTACTGGGATAAATAATATGTCTGGGAAGCTGAAAAACACCACCTACACACAGTTAGTCTTACCTCTACACATAGCATTGGCACTGGAGACAGACTTTTCATTTAGTGGGATAGTGTCTATTTTGCTCTTGATTTAGTACCAAGAAGCAACATTGCAAGGATGTAGGGATATTCACAAGCTGTGTGATAAGCAGCTGGAATTTGTTCCAGTTGATGTGAGGGTCACCTCAATCTGACTGCAAGCTGCAGAAAGAAAATGTTAATTGCCCGTTGCACCTAACATTTCTGGCTTTCTTTGGGACCTTGGCAATAGCGCTTGACATCATCTATTGATTTTTGTAGTTCTTCTGGAAGATGTTAACTCTCATATGAGGAATAAAGGAAGTACCACGAGGGGCAGTCTGTAGCCAGACAGTAAACTGTTACTGAACATGTTTGCTAGTCATACATGGTCTATAATGAACACTGTGTTCAAACACAAGAATGCTCGCAAAGGTACTAGGTACTGGAGCTGTTTACACCAAAAGGTCAATGACTCACCCTTTATTCACATTATCAGACCTGAGGCTATGTGTTCAGGGAACTCGGATCAGGAGAGTGCCAAGCTGTCATCTAATCATCACTTGGAATTAAGCTGGAGCAGATGGCTAGGGTAGTAGCTAGACAGAATCCTTAACTTGTACAGAGAGTGTCCACAAAATGTTTAACAGCTGTTTCTGAGCAGGATGTTTAACTCTCACCTCAGCACAACCTTCTCCCATACAGCAAAGGAGGTCAGGAATAGGAAATATGAGCAGTCCCTGTTCAAGACCTCAGCAAATGAGACAAGAGCAAACAGCTATGGCCACAAGGTGGTCAGTGCTTGTTACAGAGGTAACCTAAAGACAAACTGGTAGACATATTCTATCTGTCTTCTTTATCTTTATTTTATTTATTTTATTTTACTTTATTTTACTTCATTTTATTTTTCTTTATCTTCTTTATCTTCTATATATCTATCTTCTTTTGTAGATTTGAGGAAAAAAAACAACAGGCTGGCACTAAAGCTACCCACTGATGAGAAGGATACAATAGTCAGCCTTAGCACAGTGGAGGTAAGAAGAGAGCTAAGGAGAGTGAACCACAGGAAGGTTCTTGGCCCAGACAACATACTGGACAATGTGTTAAAAGGCTGTGTTGATCAGCTATGTACAGTGCTCAAGGAAATATTTAACACCTCTGTTGCCAAGGCAAAAGTAACCTTATGCTACAAGGAAACTAACATCATCCCACTACCTAAGTAAACCACTCCCTCCAGCCCTAATAACTACAGACCAGTCGCTCTGACATCCACTGTTATGAAGTGTTGTGAGCGGCTGATCAAAAAGTATCTTTCATCATGCCTACCTCATGATTTTGACCCTCTGCAGTTTGCATACAGAGCTACCCAATCCATGGCTGATGCCATATCAGTAGCACGACACACCTCACTTAAGCATTTAGAGGGAAAAGATAACTATGTGAGGATGCTGTTCACAGACTTCAGCTCTGCATTTAATATGGTGATACCAATGCAGCTGACAGAAAATATGGAACATTTAGGAATCAGTAAAGAAAAACTGGAACATTTAGGAATCAGTAAACATCTCTGTAACTGAATCCTAGACTTCCTGACTGAGAGACCACAGAGGGTGTGTTCAGGTAAGAATACATCAAAGTACATCACGATTAACACTGGGATTCCACAGGGGTGTGTTTTTAGCCCAGTGTTATTCACCATCCTGACTCATGACTGCTATGCTAAGCACAAGTCCAACAATATCATCAAGTTTGCTGATGGCACCACAGTTGTGGGGCTCATCACAAAGGAGGATGAAAGGCCGTACAGAGAGGAGGATTAAAGGCCGTACAGAGAGGAGGAGGCATCTCTGATCAGTTGGGCCAAGGGGAAAAACCTTGACCTGAATGTAAGCAATACAAAAGAGATTATCATCGACTTAAGGAAAAGGAGAACAAACCACCCAGTGCTCAGGATCAACGGTGAGAGTGTGGAGAGGGTTAAGAGTACGAAATTCCTGGGTGTACACATATCAGAGGATCTCTCGTGGCCAGGAAACATCAGCCATCAGGTCATGAAAGTGCAACAACTCCTCACTTTTTACGAAGGCTGAAAAAAGCTAAACTTCCTCCTCATATTCTCTCCACCTTCTATAGAGGTGCAATAGAGAGTATCCTCACCTGCAACTTCACAGTGTAGTTTGGAAGCTGCACAGTTACAGAAAGGAAGGTGCTACAAAGAGTGGTAAGGGCTGCAGAGAAGGTAACCGGTTCCAGATTTCTATCAATACATCTTTATTCTGCAAGAAGCCTCCCAAAGGCCACCAAAATAATACAGGACAACACCCATCCTGCACATGGACTGTATCTGGGATCAGGCAGGAGATATCGCAGCATCCGCTGCATGACTACAAGATTCAGCAACAGTTTCTACCCTACAGTGATTACACTTCTGAACTCGGGCACTAGTCCCTGGGGTCTGGACACATAATAAGTCAATTTTTATTTGTGCAATATATACTTACATATATTCCAAGTAGGTGCAATATTTATTTACTATATCCACAGTCAGTATTATTGAACTCACTCAAGTGCAATATTAGACAAATAACTTAGGCATTTCAATCTGTAGTGTGTTTTGTATTACTTCAAAAAGGGTAGTTAATTTAACTCAGGAGGAGGGTATTCTTTTTGTATATGAGTGTTGGTAAATGTCTCTGCTCTCTCTTGCATGTACTGGGGTAGTATTGTATTTGTTAGTTACGTTTATTCCTCTACTTGTATGTGTTGTTTCACTTTCCTTTGTAATCTCAAGAACTGAGCTGATGCACGAAATTTCCTTTAGGTTACACATATGTAGTTCTAAATGACAATAAAGTTTACTTTGACCTTCACTTTGACATTGGTAGTGAAGGAAATCATTTAGCTAAAGAAATAGGTCTCTACATCTAATTAACAGGTACTAAAAGGCCAGAAAGCAGCAGCTACTTTGGCAACCAAAGTGAAAGCATCGGTGTGGGAGAACTGTTGTAAGGCCATGGAGAATGATTTTAGATGGTCTGAATGAGGTCAAAGGAATTCTAGCAAACCATCTCCATGCATTCCCAAGAAAGATGAGTGAATTAATTTCTCCAGTATGTTTTCAGTATGCTTTGGGGTATCCTTCAAGTGGACTGTGCCTAGTACATTTATTTATTTGCAGTTTGTTAACTGGGAAAGTTAATTGGGCTGAGATGAGCCCTTTTGCAATGAAGGCCCGGGGAGAAAAGCTCCATGTGCTGTCAATAAAAAGCAAAAATCAACAGAAGTTAATACACACGTTATTAAATATAAAAACAAGCAATAAGTAATACACAAGTAATATACAAAATTAACAATGCAAGAAATCAACAGAAGTTGATGCAAGGTGTTATACAATCAGACGTAACACAGATATAACAAAATAATAATGCCAGTAGAAAGTGGCTTCTGAACAAATTTGGGGAATAAGCATTCTGATTGAATGTGGGGTGAAAAAAATAAAATGTGCACAATGTCTAATGTAAAAAGAAGGTAGTTGTATGCAAGAGGTATAGGGAGTGGAGAAATGGGAAGGCTGGTGTTAGGTGGAAATTATGGAAGAAGGATGAAGGAAGATGGGGTAGGGAGAGGGAATAAGTAGGCTGAAGCCTATGAGGGGTGAGAGCAGGAGCACTCCCAGGTAGAAGAGAGGTGGGAATGGAGCAAGGTCTTGAAAGTGGAGAAGTTCTGGGTAGTTTGGATATGGGGGGGGGGGGGGAGTGAGTTCCATTTCCGTGCGAGGGAAAATGACAACAGAAGTTGCCCAAGAGTACAGAGAGGTTTGTATACTTCTAGGACATTTTGATTGTTGGATCTGAGTGATCGGTCAGGAAGATGCATAGTAATGATGGAGGAGAGGGAGGGGGATTGAGACGACTTGAAGATGAGTTTTTGAGCAATGCAGAGCAGAATGCAGGTGAGATAGTGTGTTCTAGCCAGTTTAAGGTGTGTAGGGTGTCACACTGGTGAGATGAGGATTTGGAGCTGGTGGCGAACTTGGAGACTTCATAGTAGCATGATTCCAGTTTGGTCTTAAGGGTTGCTTGTAGGTTGGTGAGAAGAGGGGTGCCGTACATGAAGGAGGGTAGGAGGTAGGTGGTAGAGAGGGTATGCTTAGTTGAGGGGGTAAGATAAAGTTGACAATATAGCATTCCAAGTTTCTGCTGAGTTTTCTTGATATTAGTTTGAAGGTGAATATCAAATTTTAATTGGTCATCGATAAGGACACCAAGAAGCTTAGTATGAGGGACTATTTCGATAGAAGTTGAGTTTTGGCTTATTATGGAGGAGTTTTTGTCTATTTTGGTATTTTTGGAAGGGGTGAAGATCATGATTTTGGTTTTCAAAGCATTGACGGCAAGATGATTATTTGGCATCCATGTCTCAGTGCTACTGAAGGCAGCCTGAGTTGTATATAAGAGTTCTGGGAGAGATTTGGCAGTGCAGATAATAGTTGCGTTATCCGCACATTGAACAAGTTTAGCATTTAGGATACAAAGATGAAAGTTATCAATGAAGATGTTAAAAAGGAGTGGACCCAGGATCGAACCTTGGGGAACGCCTGTCAGAGTGTCAAGGCAGGAGGTGGTACAGTTTTTCCACTTGATAGCTTGTTGTCTGTTTGACAGGTAAATGGAAAACCAGCTGATAGAAATGGAGGAAAAATGAAGGTGAGACAGTCTGGACAGGAGAAGACTATGGGAGATGGTGTCAAACACCTTGGCTAGGTCTAGGAGAAGGGTAGAAACAAGACTGCCTGAGTCACGAGCACAGCTGATGTTGTCAAGGAAGGACAGAAGGGCTGTGGTGGTACTGTGAACAGGTCTGAAACCATGTTGTGTTGGGGTCAGTAGGTGATTGTCTAAAAGGTAGGGTAAGAGCTGCAGGTAAATACACTTTTCCAGGATTTTAGAGATAGGGGAGAGAATGGCTATGGGACAGAAACTGGAGATGTCGGTGTTGTTGCCCTCTTTGTGTAAGAGGATAATAAAGGCCTTCTTCCAGAGAAGGGGTACATAGGACTCTTGAATGGAATGACTAATTAGGATACAGATGGGGAGGCCTATGCCATCTGCAGCTAATTTGAGGAAGTTAGAAGGTAAGTTGTTTGGTGCATTGGGAGATGGCTTTAATGTCTGCAGGAGTTTTTTTATGGTATTAACAGGGATGGGTTTAAGGGTGAAGAGAGGGGGGTGAGTTGGATTGGTGGGAGAAATGGATGAGTTATGGGGGGTAAGAATGGAGGTGGATACTGAGTTGTTAGGGAAGGAAGTAGTGAGTTTGGCTATTGAGTCTATGAAGAAGGAGTTAAATCTGGTGGCTATGATGTGATCTGGAGAGCTAGGGTCTGGGCAAGGGTTTTCTGCCAGGCGTAAGGAGGATAGAGATACTACTCCAGAATTTCTTAGGGATGGATTTGTGATTGGTCTGAAGCTTGGAGTAGTAGGATTTGTGGCCAGAAGTAATTTGTTTTTTAACCCTATTCTGAAGCTGTGTGTGTATTCTGTTAGGAAGTTAGGTGTTTTATATTTTTGGTATAGCTTCCAGGATTTATCTCGTATATGCATGAGGGATACAGTTTCCTTGGAAAGCCAGGGGGCAGTTTTAGATTTTACTCTCTTAGTTCTAGGAGGAGCAAGGCTGTTTACTAGCTTAATGAAGGAAGTATTAAAGTAGGTAACAGCATGGTCAAGAGGAAGAGTTTTCAGAAGGTTTCAATTCATCTGTTTTAAGCAGTCAGAAAAAATTTGGGGGCTGAAGTTAGTGAGGGTATGTGTTAAGATATAGTTATGCTGTAGGTGTAGGGCAGAAAGTAAGCGATAAGCAAAGGCAAGAAGATGGTCACTAAGGGAGTCTTGTAAGGTGCCGCTATTTGAGATATTGTTGGGGTGGGAGACTAGTATCCAGTCCAAGATACTACCGGAAGAGTTATCTTTATTAGGTCTGATTGGAAAGGTAATTAATTGGGTGAAGTTGAAGAGGTTTAAGTTCGGAGAAGTTGTAGGTGAGTGAATAGAGGTCCAGTTGATGTTTACAACACCTAGGATAATTGTTTCATTACTAATATTAGATGAGAACCAAGAAAGGATATCCTCTAGAATGGGGATGTCATTCCCTGGTGGTATGTAAAGAGCAGCTATGCATACTTTTTTGTGGTTGTTGATTATTAGCAGGGCCAAGGTTATTTCAGTGGTAGCGAATTGAGGTATGGGGTTGGTGTAGGGTCTTACTATTAGGGAGGAGGAAAAGATTAGGGTTACTCCACCACCTTTCTTTTGTGTTCTGTCATTTCTTATGATACTATAGTTGGGGGAGGGATGATTTTGGAGTCTTTCAGGTGGGGCTTAAGCCATGTTTCTGAGATAGATAGTATATTGGGGTGGTTGTGGGCGAGCAAAGCATAGAAGTTGGGTAAATTATTACAGAGATTTTGTGCATTTATAGTAGACAAAAGGAGAGATTTGTGGGAGAGGTTGAAGGTGTAGAGCTTGACTTTGTGTTCTGGGGTCCAGGGTTGGGGTGTATATCTCCGGAAAAGAGGAACAGAGATTAGTTTGAGAAGTAAGGCTATGAGATTATTTGATTCTCTAGGATTGAAGTTGGGGGGAAGAGAAAATGTAGGGTATGGGTTACGGGTACTAGAGGCACTATTTGAGATGATGAGCAGTTTTCTATTGAAGAGGAGGAAATCATTGCAGTGATAGAGGAGAGGGGAAATATAGGCTGAGTAGGAGACTTTGGTTTTGTGAAGTGAAGAGTCTGTGTGGTAGAATGGGGAATAAAAGAAGTTTGGGAGAGATGTAAGTTGGAGTAGTAGATAGAGGGAGAAGGGGAGAAGTACTATGAGTAATGGTTCACCAGGAATGGTATGCACAGTTATATTTGGGTGGTTTTATCTGGAAAAGATTGACAGATGTAATATAAGAGGTGATAGTGATAGGCAGAAACATGGAATGTGGAGTAGATGGTGTATATATTGAAGAGGGTGGTGTGAGTTAGGAGTGGAAGAGAATTTTTGACAGTACTTGTTGAAGGGGTGCCCTCATTAGGTTTCCAAACATCAAGTGACTGCTCTCAAACTGCAACAGCGGTGGCTCTGTAAGGAGCCTCCCCCTTTCCCCTACAGTACAAGGAAGAGATATGACCCCTCTGTCTTCCTCTGAATTAAAAACTATCTTTGTAACCCTTTTACAGGTAGAATCATGTCATGTTCCAGTAATTAAATGAAGGCCACCTGGCCTTTTAGTAAAGCTCTTTCTGGAAGAATACCTAAAAGCTCCAAGATGGGGTTACCTTAACAGTATCTCTACAGCACACTGGACTACTTCTCCAAACTGTGGCAAACTTAAGAACTGGCCTGTAATTAGCAGTCCTGAGATATAGGCATGGCTTCTGCTGCAGTATCTTTACAGCTCTGGAAAGCTTTAGCGGTACTACAGAGTGCAGAAAGACAAAACTACTTGGTGCTTGGGTGTCTTTCTCATTCTTCAAAAACGTTTCTTCTTTTTTGAGGAAATAGTCTGGTTTAGGAGAAGAAGTGGAAAATACGGAAGAGAATGTCAATCAAGAGTTTCCATATTAGCAAATGCCAGTTTTCTCCACTGCAGGGCTTTTGACTGGTTTGGGAAACCTGCCAAAAGAGTAAAGCATACAGGCTTATTTTGGTGACTGAGGTGCTGCTCCTACTGAAGTCCTAGATGACGAATGTATTTTGTACCCAGTTAGGACCCAGGAGTGAAACCCTACTTTTGTTTTAAAGCTTATATTTATTTATTTATTTTTGCTGCTTATGTTTTCCTTAAGGCTGTATGGTGCACAGAGGGACACATCTTAAATTCAGTATTTTATTATGGTCCTTTGTGAATGGCCATGTAACAGGCTTGTTGTACTGACCATTTTATTGCTCCTACTGAAGCCATTGCTAGGAAATGTTTCAATACCCAGCTAAGACTCAGAAGAGAAATGTTATGACTGTTTGTTTTAAAATATTTTCTTTTCTTTTTTTTTACTGCCTGTGTGTGTTACTTAGGACTAGGTAATACTTTGAGGGACTCTCTCTAACCCTGTGAGTGGCAATATAATATAGGCTCGTTATGCTGACTGTTGAATGGTTACTACTGCAGTTGTAATTGAGGAATGCGTCATCATAATTCGTTAGGACTCAGGAATGAAACTCTACAGCTTTTGGCTTTAAAAAAAAAGAAGTTATGTGCTCACCATAACATTCCATCTGAGTAATTGTTCTTCATTTGTCTTCAACCTGTGGGTTACGGATTTGTATCGGCTCTGACACGGCTGCATAATCAGCATCTGATCCAAGCTCCAAGCTCCTCCCCTTACCTATAATACCCCGCCTCCTTTCTCCCCTCAAATCGAGTTTGCTGCCCAACAGATAACACATACCTAACCCAATAAGAACTTACCACTACTGGCAACCCAAAATTCCTGAGCCCATGAATGACCAAGGAGGTATCCATTTCCATATATGGCCAGCACAAAAGTGACAAAGTCAGGAGAAGGCGGGGAGGAATGGTTGAAGACAAATGTATGGTGAGTACATAACATTTAGTTATGTACTCACCATAACTTTAGATGTTTGGGATCCATCTCGCCTACATTCTGTACTCCTCGGCTCCGACTGCACGCTATGCTATAGAGCGAAGCCTCTTATTGGCTGAGCTATTTTATATCCCAGGATGCACCACCACTAATCCCCCAGATCTTGTTTGTCCACATTCATGCACTCACACATAACTTGTTTATATAACATTGCCAGATGTTTCAAGATGAAACAATAGAATTCGGACCGTCCGATCTCTTCTAATCTCCAAGGCAGGGGGAAGGAGGGTGGGTTATTGGGAATGTAGGCGAGATGGATCCCAAACATCTAAAGTTATGGTGAGTACATAACTAAAAGATGTTATGTGATCCTATCTCGCCTACATTCTGTACTGATGGGACAGCGTCCCTAGCACCTAAATCCTGGGTGGCTCACTGGAAAACACTCCTGAGCACTGTGGAACCAAATGAAGCTCGCCCCCGAGATGCCACATCCAATTTGTAGTGGGAAATGAAAGTGTGCGGGGAAGACCACGTAGCCGCAGCACATATGTCACTAATGGCAAGCTTAGAATGGAATGCTATTGAAGTAGCCATAGCTCTTGTAGAGTGAGCTTTGACAAAGGTCGTAAGCTCTTTATTAGAAGAGGAATAAGCTTGACTAATACAGTCCCTGATCCATTTGGCAATAGTGACCTTTGTGATGGCTTTGCCCAATTTATTATCCGAAAAGGACACAAACAATTGATCTGTTTTCCTTGTTTGTTGGGTCCTATCTAAATAAAAATGCAATTGCCTGTGAACATCCAATGTATGGAAGATGTATTCCGCTTTGTTTTAGTATTTTGGAAAGAAAACTGGAAGTTCTAATGACTGTTGCAGGCAAAACCTGGAACAAACTTTAGGGACAAAGGATGGATTAGGCCTGAGGGATACTCTATCTTTGTGAAAAACCAGGTACGGTGGTTTTACAGATAGAGCTTGAAGCTCTGAAACCCTTCTGGCAGAAGTAATCGCGACCAGAAAGGCAGTTTTCCAAGATAGAAATTTCAAATCACATGTTGCTGCCGGTTCGAAGTGGGAGGAGGTTAAGGCACGTAATACCACATCGAGATCCCACGGAGGAGCAGGATGAGAAATCGGAGGTCGTAAAAGCGCAGCACCTTTCATGAAGGTTTTACACAATCTGTTGCTCATTAAAGGTGGGTTTATAGATTCATGAAAATTGGAAATAGCTGCCAATTGGACCTTGATGGTAGAGACTGAAGAACCTTGACTGAATAGGGAAGTTAGAAATTTCAGGACTTCCGATACAGGAATAGTGATGGGATCCAGACCCCGGAGTTGAGCCCAAATAGCAAATCTCTTCCATTTGCTAGTATACAATTTCTTAGTGGCAGACTTGTGGGCCGATGATAAGATATGTATGACGTCCGGGTCTAAGGTATGATTCCTGACTATAGTCGGAAGAGGAGGAGCCAAGCTGTTAACTTCAAAGTGTGAAAGGACTGGTGGAGTTGTCCCGACTGATGAATTAATAAGTCTGGGATCTGATCCTGGAACCATGGACCGTCCAGTGCATATTTCCGAAGATAGGGGAACCATACCTGACGAGGCCAGTAAGGGGCAACTAAGATCATTTTGCTCCCCAAGTGAGACGCCTTTTGGATCACTCTGGGAAGGAGGGGAACTGGGGAAGGCGATAGCAAGCCGGTGGGCCAAGGATGGGCTAATCGTCCATAGGACTCTCCCCGAGCTGGAGTGAGGGAGAAGAACTTTCTGCACTTGGCGTTCAGCGGGTTGGCAAGAGGTCGCAACAAGGAGTTCCCCATCTGCTGAAGATCTGAGTTGTCACTGCATCGTTCAGAGACCACTCGTGAGGAGAGAGGATAGTTCTGCTCAGTCTGTCGGCTATCACGTTGGATTTGCCAGGGATATGAGTTGCTATCAGAAAACGTCTGGTCGCCACTGCCCATTCCCAAACTCTCATGGCCTCTCTGCAAACAGGGTAGGATCTGGTCCCTCCCTGCTTGTTCAGATACCATACCACTGACATGTTGTCGGAGTGAACGGCAATTACGCCCTGAGGGAGGTAATCGTGGAGGGCTTGTAGAGACAGAAGCACCGCCCTCATTTCCAAAATGTTGATATGAAGAAGACTCTCTTCTGAATGCCATTTGCCTTGGACTGACCTGCCCAGGGAATGCCCCCCCCCCATCTGGGAGGCGTCCGTAGTCAACGTGGCCATAGGAGGAGGTGGAACAAAGGGTCGTCCCTGATCCAGATTGGAGGGCACCAGCCACCAGCGAAGGTCCCATTTGCAGGTTTCCGTGATCCGTATGAGGTGACTGAGAGGGAGATCCTGAAAGGACCACTGTGTCGAAAGAAGCCACTGGAGAATTCTCATATGCAATCTTGCTAGGGGGACTAGAAGAACAGTGGCTGACATAGATCCCAATAGCTGCAGGACCATCCTGGCTGGAGCTTTGGATCTGAGAAGCAAGGCTCGGACTTGAACCTGTACAGTTTGTATCCTTTCTGTAGGAAGATAGACCCGCATTCAGTTTGAGTCTATCTCTACTCCGATGAATCTTATGCGCTGAGATGGCAGCAACACAGACTTTGGCCAATTGAAGGTGATTCCAAGGGAAGTGCCTAGTGATACTGTGGCTTGTAGGTTCTGCAATAGTAGACGCCTGGAGGTGGCAGTTAGGAGCCAGTCGTCCAGATACGGAAACACCTGGAATCCTAGACTCCTCAGGTGAGCAGTCACGACCCCCAAACATTTGGTGAACACCCTGGGGGCTGTGGTGAGACCAAAGGGCAGTGCGCGGAACTGAAAATGACTGTCTCCCAGGCTGAAGCTAAATGTCTCCTGGACGCCTGATCTACCAGGATGTGGTAATAGGCGTCCTTGAGATCTATGGAGCACATCCAAACACCTTTCTCCAGCAGTGGGAGAATGGATTGTAAGGTGACCATTCGGAACTTGGACTTTTTGACTGAATGATTTAGAATGCTGAGATCCAAAATGGGCCTCAAGTCCCCGGTCTTTTTTGGCACCAAAAAGAATCTTGAGTAAGTCCCTAATCCGATCTGGTCTGTGGGGACCGGTTGGATGACTCCTTTTTGAAGCAGCTTTGAGACTTCTAAGGCTGCAATTTCCCATTGACTGGGTGGCGGGTCCGGGATTTTCTTGGACGGAGGTGGGGAATGAGAAAAGGGGATGGCGTAACCTCCGGCGATAATTCGAAGCACCCATCGGTGCTGAGTGATACCTTCCCAGGCTTTTAGGTGCCTCGAAAAACGACCACGACTGGCTCCGGAGCTGCACAGTCGGGCAATCCTTCAGGGATTGTGGAAGGCTGAAGAGCCACGAAAGGACTTGCGGTCTCCAGTGTTGCGGGGCCCTCTGCCGCCTCTGGGACGGCGTCTTCCAGAAAAATTTCCCCCTCCTCTGCCTCTAGAAGGGGGATCGTCCTGCTGCGAGGGATAAGACTTCTGGGATCTACGGAACCACATTTTCCCTCCTCTTTTAGCCTTGGGATAAGGCCGAAAGGGAGTGGAAAATCGTGCCCCTACGGCAGTCAAAGTCTTACCTTCTTGCTCGCAGCGGGTCAATGTGTCCTTTACCTTGGGTCCAAACAAAGAGGACCCATCAAAGGGAGCGTTGGCAAAGGAAGACTTAAAGGCTTCCGCAAAATGACACAGGCGGAGCCAGGCTTGCCTCCGTAGAGCAATACCCGTACCATGGCTCTACTCGCCCCCTCGGCCGCATATGAAATGAGCCTCATGGACGAGTTTGATATCAACGACAGCGTAGCCAACTGAGAGCCAACCGTCTGGGCCAGCTGCTCAGGTAGGTTACCCAAGAGGGTATCTGAAAGCTCCTTGATCAGATCCCTCTGAAATCTGGTGAAGTGCGTTAAATAGTTCAGGGACCTTAAGGTAAAGGCCGCTGAACTGAGGGTGCGCTTCCCGTACCGATCCATGCTCCTAGACTCCTTATTAGGAGGATGGACGGACGTCGAAGCCTCTGCTACATCTTGTTGGGTAGCAGATGCCACCACCAAGGCATCTACAGCCACACCTTTGGTCAAAAACTCCTTCTCTGGGGGTGCTGATAGGAACTTATTTGGGCGAGCAGGCACCGGTTCCACGGAGTCTGGATGTTCCCACGCCCTTTGACAGATCAAATCTAGGAGCTCGTCGAAGGGCGGAGACACCCAGGAGGCGGAGGGCTGAGCCCCGAAGGCCTTAAGGAACACCGACTCGTCAGCAGAAGGGGGTTTGGAATGCCAGCCGCCTCGTTGTTTGAGGGCTTCCAAGATGTCTGCAAAGGAGACATCATCTAAGGACGACTTAGGGGACCCCTCCGCATCATCGAGATCAGTGTCTGACGTGAGAGACTCATCGGGGGAGTCGACGTGCTTCCTCTTGCACGCTCTTTTCCTTGGGGGTTCCTCTGAAGAAGCTTCAGAGGGACCTCCAGGAGGGGGGGAACCCCCAGTGGGGGTGACCTCAGGCCCCGGGGCTCCGCTGTCTAAGGACAGGGGGACTACCAAAGACCCAGTCTCCATATGTAAGGAATGTGCTGGTGAGACCGTGGAGGTAGCCAAAGAAGATTTGGCCAACGCACTCCTCATGGCCCTGAAAGCCGGACCACCAGAATCCTGGGAAGGTCCAACCCCCGTGGCCACAACAGTACACGGTACCCCCGCAGCCGACGCACCGAGAGGAAGGCTCGGAACCGAAAACATCGGTCCCGAAGCGTCCCCCCCCGGGGCCGACAGAGGAGGTCCGTGTACCGAACTCCGACTCGAGAGCCGAGGTTGGAGTAAGGGTCGGGGCCGACCCGAAACCCTCCATCGGCTCCACCAGCACCGGCTCCAACGGTGCCGAGGCTGTTGGAGGAGGAACCAGAACTACAGGGTGGGCCATCGGCTCCGAAGCTGAATGGGCTGGAGCTGAAACTAATTTCTGGAATACAGGAGACTGAAACAGTCTTAGGAGCACCCTGTCGATGTCCGAATCCGACATCTTGGAAGATCGGGAGGAAACCGATTGGGTCCGAACCGACTTCTCCATTGGCTCCAAAGGACTGGGGGACCGGCTCCGAATAGACTCGACCAGTATCGGTGCTGAGGGAGATTCCAAAACAATTTCCCACGGTGCCGAGGAGGGCTTCGGCGCCGAAGGGGAAGAGTCTGAGCCGGCAACCCTCATTGGCTCCAAAATCAGTGGAGCCGCTGAAGGTGACCCGCCTCTCGAAGCCCCAGTCATCGGCTCCGAAACCAGAGGAGTTGAGACTGGAGGCATCGAGGCAGACCGTTCCACCCTCGGCTCCGAAGTCCGTAGAGCCGATGGAGAAGCCTGCCTAGATTTCTTAGTAGTCGGTTCCAACGGGCTGGTCGGAGCCGACGCTTTTTTTTTCTTAGTTGGAGAGGAAGAGGAAGATAAGGCCTCCTCGAAGGAGGGTTTGATCAGCCCTTTCAAGATCAATTTATTCTTCCTCTCTTGGAGGACCCTAGAGGAAAAGGCGTGACACACGCTGCAAGACTCCTGTAGGTGCTTGGCGCCTAAGCAGTATACGCACGAGGAGCGATCATCAGTTATGGACATTTTATAATTGCACCTCGTGCACTTCTTGAATCCTGAGGGTCTATGTTCTTTGGACATACTGCCTGTAAAACACTCACTATAACAGTGGAAAAAAACACTATCTATGTCAAAAAACAAAGATTTTAACAACAATAAATCCTTTTTTTTTTTAAAGAAACCAAAGATAACAAGTACAACAAACACCAAAAGGAGGGCCAAGAATCCTCTAACTAAAACAGGTACTTGACCTCCCTAAAAATAAGAAAACTCGCTAAGGAATAGGGGAAGGCCCCTCTAACTTAAACGGAAACCTTTCCCTAATCAATCACACAAATTCTCCACAAAATATTATCAAAAACACACAGAAACACAATGATAGCTGTTAAAACAGCTTTTGGATAAGAAATAAAGAATTTCTTGACAGAAAAACTTTAAGAAAACAGCACTTAGCTCAGCCAAGTTTGAGACCACGTCCTAGCTTGTAAGCGGCAAACGAGATCTGGGGGATAAGTGGTGGTGCATCCTGGGATAGAAAATAGCTCAGCCAATAAGAGGCTTCGCTCTATAGCATAGCGTGCCGAGTCGGAGCCGAAGATCGGCTCCGAGCCCATCAGTACAGAATGTAGGCGAGATAGGATCACATAACATCTTCTTTATCTGAAGGTCTTCAACCTGTGGGATAGAGTCCCCAGCTACCAAACACCTGGGTGGACTTCATGGAAGGATATTCCAGATCACAGCGGAGCCACAGGATGCCCTGTTCCTGGATACGATATCCAATTTATAATGTGAAATGAAGGTATGAGAAGAGGACCATGCAGCTGCAGAACAGATACCATCCAGTGAAACCCTGGACCAAAAATCAGCTGAAGTAGCCATAGATCTGGTAGAATGTGCTTTTATCTGACCTGGAGGGGAAATTCCCTTAGTAGAGTATGCTCGAATAAAGCAATGGGAAATCCAACGAGCATCTGTCACCTTAGAAATTGGATTCCCTAAGAAGGGTTTTGAATAAGAAAAGTACAGCTTTGTACCTACCATAAATGTAGATGTTCGAGTGCTAATACAGCTGCAGTTATAACAGATGGGTTCTCCTGCCGTCAGGCGGGTCCTCGGTCGGCCGAATTCCAAAGTCTAGGTCCGGCGTCAGTTGTCATCGCTTCTTCCCTGACGTCAGTGCGACAGGGGTATAAAGGAACCAGCCGATGCCATTTTCTTCAGTTTTTCTTGCCCCAGATGTCAGGTGCCCCCAGAAGGAAGGCAATAATAAATTTGTGTGATAATGCAGTGCTATATAATCAAAATACAGTAGCTGCAAGCAAATACATCATAAATGAAAACCCCAATCAGGTTGTATGAGGATGTCTTAGCCTACAGGCCTGTCCCAAGAGGGGAAGGAGGGAGGGAAACCTGGACTGCAGCTGTATTAGCACTCGAACATCTACATTTATGGTAGGTACAAAACTGTACTATGTTCATCGTGCATACAGCTGCAGTCATAACAGATGGGTAGAATCCCAAAGCTAAGAAAGGGGTGGTAGGCACTAGTTGGAACTAGGAGGAGCCAAAATGCCCTGCAAGACTGCAGTGGCAAAGCCTGCTCTAGATTTGAAGTATAATGGTAGGTTGTAGTGCTTGGAGAAGGTATGCACAGAACTCCATGTGGCTGCTTCCAAAATATCCTTGGTAGGAACTGCTCTGAGAAAGGCTGCAGAGGTGGCTGTGGCCCTGGTGGAATGAGTTCTAATGCCTGTAGGAACAGTTTTGCCATGAAAGGAATAGCAAAAGCGTATGCAGTGGGCTATCCATTTTGAAATTGTCTGTTTGGAAATTGGCTTCCCTTGAGCTCCTACCGCATAGGCCACAAAGAGCTGTTCTGATTTTCTGAAAGGCTTTGTTCTGTCCAAATAATAACGCAGCTGTCTGTGGATGTCCAAGGAATGTAGTAATCTCTCCCTTTTGTTTTGAGGATTAGGATAAAAAGTAGGTAAATGTATGGCCTGATTTAAAGCTACCCTGGATACCACTTTAGGCATAAAGGTCGGGTTGGTTCGTAAGGAAACTCTGTCCTGATGGAAGATGATAAAGGGCTGGACAGCCATGAGAGCCTGTAGTTCTGAAACTCTACGAGCTGAGGTGATAGCCAGAAGGAAAGCTGTTTTCCAGGACAAATATTGCAAATCTGATGAGGCAGCTGGCTCAAAAGGAGGCAAGGTCAATTTTTCCAGAATTAAATTAAGATCCCAAGCAGGTATTGGTTGTTTCCTTGGAGGTCTTAAATTCTTAGCCCCTCTGAGGAACTGTCTTAAGACAGGGTGAGAGAATAAAGGTGGATCAGTGTTGTATTCTGCAGAAATGGCTGAGGCATGTATTTTGATGGAGGAGAAAGAAAGTCCACTGCTTAGCAGTTCAGCCAAATATTGTAGTATTTGAGGTAAATTCAGTTTTCCAGGATCCTGCCCCTTTTTCTCATTCCAGACACAAAAACGTTTCCATTTTGCGGAGTAAGCTTTTCTAGTTGATGGCCTTCTGGCCTCCAAAATGACATCCTGCACCTCCTTGGAGAGTAGGGCCTGTTGAGATGCTAAGGAATCTTCCATGTGGCTAGATTGAGTGTTTTTATCTGGCTGTGAAGAGTTTTGAAACTCTGCTGAGTCAGAAGAAGAGGCATTAGAGGCAGGGTCCATGGTGGGGAATATGTCAGGCTCCTCAGGAGTGGGTACCAGTGTTGCCTTGGCCAGTCCGGAGCAATGAGAATCATCTTTGGTCTGTCTGCTTTGGTCTTTAATAGTACTTTGGGCAGCAGAGGAAGAGGAGGGAAGGCATAAACTGTCATTGATGTCCAACTGAAAGAAAGAGCGTCCACTCTCCAGGCCTTTGGTTGGAAGATCCTTGAGCAGAATTTTATCAATTGATGATTCTTGTGGGAGGCAAAGAAATCTATGTCTGGCCTTCCCCATTCTTGGATTATTTCTGTAAAAACTTTTGGATGCAATTTCCATTCGTGTGGATCTGTCATATTCCTGCTTAGGTTGTCTGCCAGCGTGTTTTCCTTGCCTGGCAAGTACTGTGCTTGTAGTTCCATTTGTAAGTCCATGGCCATGTTCCAAAGTGACATGGCCAGTCTGCATAGGGGGTAAGAATGTGTTCTTCCCTGTTTGTTTATGTACCACATAACTGTGGTGTTGTCCATTCTTATCAATAATTGACCTGGTTGTAGAAGGTCCTTGAAAGCTATAATAGCATTTATTACTGCTAGCATTTCTTTTTGATTGATGTGAAGGTGCTTTTCTTTTTGGGACCATTTGCCCTGAATGCACCGATCTGTCATGTGCGCCCCCCAGGCGTAGTCCTTGGCGTCTGTTGTGATAACTTGATTTGCTTGAGGCTTGCTGAATGGAAGACCTGTGTTTGTTTGACATGCTTGAGCCCACCACAGAAATTCCTTTTGCAGACATGGAATTAGTGTAATTATTGTTTCCAAACTGTGGCTGTTTTGAGACCATATGTTTTTCAGGTACCATTGTAGTTTCCTCATGTGCAGCTTTGCACATGGGATTAGTAAGATGCAAGATGCCATAAATCCCAGAGCCTGCAGGATTTTCCTTCCAGTCAGCCTGGTGCAATTTGCTAGTGTTCTGAAGTATTGTATTAATTGCCCCTGCTTCTCTGGCGTGAGGTAGGCCATCTGGGTGTTTGTGTCCAAATTGGCACCCAGGAAAATTATCTTCCGAGAAGGTGTTAGCCTTGATTTCTTTTTGTTGACTGTGTATCCCAGAGATTTCAATAACATTATTACATAAGCCAGATGTTTCAGAAGAATGTGCTTGCTGTCCGCTTGGATCAGGCAGTCGTCCAAATAGGGGTATATTTGTATCCCTTGAAGTCTGCAGTAGGCAATTACTGATGCCAGGCATTTCGTGAATACTCTGGGCGCAGTAGATAAGCCAAAGGGCAATGCAGAGAATTGATAATGGGTTGAACCTGCAAGAAATCTGAGGTACCGTCTGCAATTTTGTCTGATTGGGACATACAGGTATGCCTCCTTGAGGTCCAATGTTACCAGCCAAGACTCCTTGCCCAGCATGGGAAGAAGTTGCTGTAGAGTGAGCATCTTGAATTTTGGTACGAGTAGAAATGTGTTTAGGATGGATAGGTCCAAAATAGGTCTCCAATCTTTTCCCTTCCTTGGCACCAGAAATAGCCTGGAATAAAAACCTTGACCTTGTTCGTGAGTAGGTACCTCTTGAATAGCTTTCATGTTTATGAGATCTGCAATTTGTTTTTGTGCCTCTGCCCTTTGATTGTGTGGCAGGTTTGGCATGCCTCTCATTTTTGGAAGGGTGTGAAAATGAAATTTGTAGCCTCTGTTTATAATGTCCAGGATCCATTTGTCCTTTGTGACAACATGCCAATTTTTTGAAAATAATGCCAGCTTTCCTCCTAAGGGGGCTGCCGTTTGAAACCTGGTTGGCATGCAAAGGGGAAAGTCATTGGGTTTGCTTTCTGAAAGATTGCGAGTTGTCCTCACCACCTCTTTGTGTAGGGGCTTGCCATTGTCTGCCTCTATACGATCCTTGGGATTGTCTTCTGCCCCTAGGGCGCCTGTATCTGCCTCTTTGGGGTCTGTCTGTGGCAGGAAAGGACCAGTTTTTGGAAGGCCAATTTCTACTAAAACGTGGGGGTTGAACCTGTATAAATTCTTTCACTGTTTGCATTGATTTAGCCTTTTCCTCCATTTTCCTTAATACCTCCTCAGCATTAGCACCAAATAGTACATCCTTTTGAAGTGGGGCGTCTAGTAATTTAGCTTTGACATGATCAGGCAAGGCTTGTTCCTTGAGCCAGGCATGCCTACGTATGACTGATCCTGTAACAGCAGCTCTACATGAGGCCTCTAGAGCATCAAAACCACATTGTAAGGTATGCTTACCCAGTTGTTCTGCACTATGCATCAAATCCTGCAACTCCTTCAAGTCTGGTTGTTCAGGTTGTGACATTTTACTCTTCAATTGTGATAACAAAAACTGTTGGTATTTTAGCATATGAAACTGACAATTTAAGGCCCTCATGGATAAGGTAGCCGATTTTTCCCCACCTTTCTAAAGATCTGGAATCTCTCTCGGAGGGCAATGGATTTTTGGCAATGGAGGCCTTAACTCCCTTGGGGCCCTGTGAGATGGTTTCTGGGTCAGCAGCATGGCTTTTGTAAAGAAATTGTTGTGAGTCAGGAACCCTGTAGTACCTGTCAGGCTTAACTGGTGCTGGGGGTAGAGAGTCCGGGTTAAGGCAGGCCTCCGAGTAAACATCATCTAGGATGTCCAAGACAGGAGGTATAGCCAGAGGCCTATGCTGAGGTAACAAGAGAAATTCCCTGAGCCTTTTCTTGGAATCTGAATAATCCTGGCCTTCCCAGTGGAAGTGTTCCCTTAAAGTATGCAAAGTTTCCCCAAATGAGTAATCCTCAGGGGGGGATACAGAAGGGATGGACTCCTCCATCAGAGTCTTCAAAAGGGAGTAAGAATGTTCCTCATCATCAGAGTGCTCTGAAATAATGGAGCCCTGGTCAGAGGAGGGGGAATCTTCCTCCACTCTGGGCCTTTTGTCCGGTGGGGGCTGAGAACCTCTGATTAGAGTAATTAAATCCTCAGCCATTTTAAGCATCTGTTTCTTAGGCATGGGGCCTGTAGATGGGCCCTGTGTAGCTGGTCTCTTGGGGTGCAAGGATGCTTTAGACTTTGTGAAAGCCTTGATGGAGAAAGAAGAGGAAGGTCTGAAGACACCTTGAGTGGAGGTGGACCCGTCCACATTCTGAGCTTCAATGCCAAGAGTGGCTTCGGTATCTGTAGTCGGGGTGTGGGCCGAGGAGCCTGCGACCTCGGGCACAGGAGACACCGTCAAAGAAGTGTCGTTGGTAATCAGGGGCTGCGTAGGCGCCTCACTGAGAACCGGACCACGTGTAGTCGGCTTTGGCGTGGTGTCGGTAGAGGCCACGGACCTCGTGTGTCGGTCCTTGTCTTTGCGTTTTTTAGACAAAACCGGAGTCGGAGTATCCGACGACATAGTATAGTTAAATGCTTTCCCAAAATAATGCTGGGCGAACTCCGCCCGACGCTTAATAGTGCGTTTGTTGAATGTAGCACAAAAGCGTCAGACCGAGACGTCGTGGTCTGGGCCTAAACAAGGTATACAGAGGGAATGGAAATCCTTATGCGGTATTTGCTTCCCACAAGAAATATAATTATTAACTTTGTCTGACATCGGTCTGAGGCAAGAAAAGGTTCCCCAACGGGGTACTTAGCTTTTAAGAAGACTTCGGTTTCCAAATTTCGTAATTTCAGGAGCTGTCCGACCGGCACTTGCGAACTGCTTCTGCTTCGGGCACCGCGTGGCAAGAAAGACTGAAGAAAATGGCGTTGGCTGGTTCCTTTATACCCCTGTCGCACTGACATCAGGGAAGAAGCGAAGACAACCGACGCCGGACCTAGACTTTGGAATTCGGCCGACCGAGGACCCGCCTGACGGCAGGAGAACCCATCTGTTATGATTGCAGCTGTATGCACGATGAACATCAAACAACTGATCAGATTTACAAAAAAAGTTTGTCGTGTATAAGTAAAATCGTAACTGCCTATGTATATCCAGCAGATGTAATTTATATTCCCCCTTATTCTGAAAATTTGGAAATAAAGACTGGAAGATTGATAGTCTGACTGATATTGGCTTCTGATGCTACCTTGAGAAGAAAGGATGGGTTAGTATGCAAAGACACTATCTTTATGAAAAATCATATAAGGAACCTTGATGGATAGAGCTTGAAAATCCGACACCCTCCTGACAGAGGTATTAACAACCAAAAAAGAAGTCTTCCATGACAGATACTGCAAATCTACCGAAGCTGCAGGTTCAAAAGGCGGGGAGACTAAATCCTGAAGCACTAATGTGAGGTCCCATGGAGGCGTAGGATCTTTCACCGGAGGTCTAAGAAGAAAGGTACCTTTAAGGAAGGTCTTGCAAAGTTTAGAGGAGGCCAATGAAGACATGTTTCCCCTCCACGAAAGTTGGAAACAGCAGCCAGTTGGACTTTGACTGTGGAGAAATTGGCACCCTGCTGAAAGATTCCCGCCAGAAACTCTAATACTGCGGACAGTGGAGCAGTAAAAGGATCTAAAGCATGCTGAGAAGCCCATATGGAAAACCGTTTCCACTTGCTACGATATCCCTTTCTGGTGAAAGACTTCCGAGCCACCACCAAGTCTTAACTGGAGATGATAAACCAGGCGTCCTAATAATCATGGGAACCGGAGCAGCCAAGCCGTGAGTTTCAGACTCTCCAGGTCTGGGTGAGGAATCCCCGAGGGATGAGAAATGAGATCCGGAATTGGATCCAACGTCCATGGTGGAACTATTAGATGTGACCATAGAGAGGGGAACCAAACTTGGCGAGGCCAGAATGGGACAATGAGGATCACAGTGTTCCCCAGCCTGTGAGCTTTGTGAAGAAACTTTGAAATGAGGGGCAGTGGAGGATAAGCTTAAAGAAGACTGGGAGGCAAAGCATGAATCAGTCTCTGGGGGCTTCTCCCTGAGGGGGCTTCAGAGTGAAGAACTTACTGCATTTCGCGTTGGAAGAAGATGCAAATAGATTGCAGCAAGGACAATCCCACTTTAGAAAGATCTGTTCTGCCACTAAAGGATTCAGAGACCACTCGTAAGGCTTCAGAACAGATCTACTGAGTCTGTCCCCTAGAATGTTGGACTGTCCCAGAAAGTGCATTGCCACCGGAAAACGGCCAGAGATCGTCTATTCCCACACTCTCTTGGCTTCGCGACAGAGGGGGTAAGATCTTGTTCCCTGCTGTTTGTTGATATACCAGACCACCGACATGTTGTCTGTCTGAATCGCAATAGTCTCTAAAGGAAGATGGGCATGAAGGGCCTGCAATGCAAGAAGAACCACCCTCATCTCCAGGACATTGATATGCAAACTGGTCTTGGATGGGGACCACTTGCCTTAGACTGTCCTTCCCAAGCAGTGCCCCTCACCCTAGCTGGGAGAAATCCGTGGTCATCGTGGTTTTGGGAAAGGATGGAAGAAAAGGACGTCTCCTGACTAGATCTGGGGATGGAATCCATCAACTAAGAGAGTCCCTGCACACTCGGGAGATTCGAATGGGATTGGACAATGGCAGATCAAACAAGGACCACTGAATGGCAACAGTCCACTGGAGAATCCACATGTGAAGGCATGCTAAGAGTAATTGATTGTAGCCGCCATAGACCCCAATGCCCTCAGTACTGTTTCTGCTGTCGGAACTTGGGCTTGAAAGATGTACAGAACATGTAACTTTAGACTGTGAATCCTGTCTGGAGTGAGGAAAACATTCATTTGGATAGTGTCCAACTGAGTCTCAATGAAGTCTGGGATCTGAACCAGGGCCATTGACAACTTGTTGAGGTTGAAAGTGATGCCTAGTCTTTTCACTAGCAAGAAGAAACAATTCCCTGGCTTGGCAAAGTAGATGCATGGAAGGGGCAGTGAAGAGCCTATTGTCCAGGTAAGGGAAGACCTGAATACCCTGAAGCCTCAGGTGAGACACTACTACTTCCATCACCTTGGTGAATACCCTGGGGGCTGTGGTGAGACCAAAGGGAAGGGCTTTGAACTGATAATGATTGGCTCCTAGACGGAAGCGGAGAAACCTCCGAGAGCACCTGTCCATCTTGATATGGTAGTACGCATCCTGGAGGTCTATCAAGCACATCCAATCGTTCGCCTGCAGGTAGGGCAGGATGGATTGAAGTGTGACCATCCAGAATTTCGCCTTGGCTACTGACAGGTTCAAGGTGGATAGATCCAGAATGCATCTTAGGTCCCCAGCTTTCTTTGGCACTAAAGAGAACCTGGAATAAATGCCTGAGCCAGATTAGCCTAGGGAGACAGATTTGATGGCTCGTTTTCTTAGCAGCTTTCTATCTCTAGTGCTGCTTCCTCCTTTTGCATGGGTGGAATGTCTGGGAGGTGCTTCAGTGGTAGTGGTGGTTCAATGAACGTGTTGGAATAACCTCTGGATATAATTTTCAACACCCAACAGTCTGTTGTTACGGACTCCCATGCCACTGGGTGTAGTGATAGGCGCCCTCCGACAGCCTCCAGAGATGAGAAATTTCTTGGACCCCATCTGACTCTATGGCGGTGTCTGTCATAACCCCCTCTGCCTCTGGGGAAAGAAGAGTCCTGAGTGTCCCGGGAAAACGCCTGAGACTTTCAGAACCACATCTTCATCGTCTCTTGCTGATTCCTGAAAAAGGATTTTTGAGGGGAGGAGAAGTGGATCCCGATGGCAGACAGTGTCTTCCCATCCTTCTCACTCTGGACCAAAGTCTCTTGAACTGACTTCCCAAAAAGGGAAAATCTGTCATATGGGGCATTAGTGAATGAAGCCTTGAAGGGTTCTGAGATGTGACAAAGGCGGAGCCAGGTGTGGTACCTAATGGCAAGGCCAGTGCCGGCCGGCCACCCTCTCGGCTCCCTCCGTTGCATGGGAGAGAAGACACATGGATGTATTAGCTACTGCCTTGAGAGTGGCCATCCGAGCGGAGAATGCCTTCTTGTCCCCAACCAACATGGACTCTGGGGTCAACTCAGTGATATCCTTGACCAAGTCTCACTGCAGCTGAATTATGTGTGCCATACAGTTCAGCGCTCTTATAGAAAAAGTCGCTGAAGCATACACCCGCTTCCCAAAATGGTCTATTGCCCTTGACTCTTGGTCAGGAGGATGCACAGTAGAGCTCTCCTGCGCGAGCTCCTTCTTGGTAGCGTCTGCTACAATCACAGCATCCACTGGGGACCACTTATTCCGACAAGCCCTATCTGAAAGGGGGGCTAAGGATATTGTCAGGGCACTGAGGGATAGGCTCCACCGTGTCCGGTTCCATCCACTCCCGAGAAGTTATCAAGTCCACTAAAGGATCCATATGAGGGGACACCCAGTAAGTAGATGGGCCTTTGCCGAATCCCTCAAGGAACACTGATTCATCCAAGGTCGGTTTTTGGGCAGACCCCCCCCCCGGCATAGGAGTTCCAAGATGTCTCCAAAAGAGTCATCCTCGGGGGGTGATTGGGGGGAACCTTCCCCTTTCTCCAAATCAGTGTCTTCAGTGAGGGACTCTGGCAGGGGAGTCCAAGTGCCTCCTTTTACACGTCCATTTGCAAGGAACCTCCTCAGTGGGACTCTCTGGGGAGGACTCACAAGCCTCTTGCTGCTGTCTCAGGGGAGCTTCCTGAGGCAAACCGGGGACAGGCTGTCCCTGAGATGGCAGGATGGTCGGGGCCATACCCAAAACAGAGGGAGTCGGGGCAGAGTCCAAGGACGAGATGGTCAACGGCTGCAACAAAATCAAGAGGACCCTCTCCACCACGTCAAAGGCTGAAGAAGAACGGACATCCTGTGAAGTGCCAGTAGGAGCCATTCCCCTCTGACCCGACGGGGGAGTCAGAGCCGAGACTCCAGGAGCTGAGATGCCGAGGGGAAGACTGCGCTCCAACACAGCCAACAGTTCAGTTCCGATCTGTTTGCATCTGACACGCTCACGCCAATGGCTAGTGTCGAGGTACCATCGGCGCCAACCCCCCCCGACCCCGAGAGTCCTCAGATCCAAAGGCTTCAAAACCGAAGGTTGGACTGGAGAAGGAGTGACTGGAGTAAAGAAGGACTGCGAGCTCCCCGTTCCGGAGGGAGAAGGGGTAGGCAAGACTCCCATCTGGATTTGGGGGTGGATGAACTTCCGCATCATCCTATCCATCTCCGCTTCGTTAAGGCTCCAGGCTGAATGGGAGGAGGAGGAGGCTATCAACACCGGCCTGTAGTGCCGATGAGGGGAGGCCCAAACAGGAGACTGGATCCAATATCCCTCTGGCTCAGGGGAAAACCTGGGAGAGTGGAGCCGGGGAGAACCTGGCCTGGTCGCTGGCTTGGATTTCGGCAGATGCCTCGCTGGAGCCGAGCGGTCAGACGACCGCTTCTTCAGCCTATCTTTTTTATGCTGCTTCTCTCCTTCCCTGGACCTCTTGGCAGGAGTTTGAGTTCCAGAGGCCTGGGAAGGTGAAGAAGCTGATGCTGAGGTAGAACCCAGGGGTGCAGGGGCTGCCGTTCCCAAGGAGGGAAGTAAGGCATTTAGAATA
Organism: Protopterus annectens; assembly: GCF_019279795.1. NCBI lineage: Eukaryota > Metazoa > Chordata > Ceratodontiformes > Protopteridae > Protopterus > Protopterus annectens. Next base: position 1,849,741,719 of record NC_056731.1, read on the forward strand.
AGCTTATCTCTCCTATCCTTAAGGGCCTGCGGGTTAAAACTCCCACACAGATAGGGCAGGGGGTAAACAGATGAGCGGCATCCAGGCATACCACACACAGAGTATGGCCATTGGCTGGTCGAGAGCTTATGGCCACACTCTGTGCACTACCTAAACCCTGGGGTGTTGGACATACTCCCAAACTGGCTCACAGAAAACACAAACACTCACAGAAAACTAAGAAAGGCTGAAAAGGGAAAATAACTTTTTTTCCCCCCTAACCGACGACCAAACGTGAGTACGGAAGGTAGGGTAGATAAAGAATTGAAATCTCTAAAGATAGATAGAAAAGGACCAAAAAACTAACTCACTTACCCAAAAGACACTCAGTGCTCAGACCACAATGCTAGCTATTTCAATGGCAAACGAGATCTGGGGGGAGGAAGGAGACAGGGAGTATTATGGGTTAGGGGAGGAGCTTGGAGCTTGGAGCTCGGATAAGATGCTGGTTATGCAGCTGTGTTGGATATGATATGGATCCGTAACCCACAAGTTGAAGACCAAATTAAGTCAACTACTTCAGATCTTTCATTTATTTTTACTGCCTGTGTGTTCCTTGGGGCTGGTTGGCACACTGAGGGATACCCACTAAATTCAGTATTTTAAATTGGTCACTTGCAAGTGGCTGCAGGCACTTGGAAAGTCTGCTTATCATGCATCTCTGCTTAGTCACTGTGATCAGACAGAGAGGTTGGGGAGTCAGGTATCTGATTTTAATTCTTGCTGTGAGTAATTTAAAGATTTTTACTTGTATTTGCTTAAGTTTTAATAAAAGCATGTTAAGTGTTGTATGCCCTTCACTGAGACGGCTGTACACATCAAGCATCTATACACACTACTAACATAGCTCACTGCATGAACTTACTGACTAGGTATCACATATCCATGTAACAAGTATTAAAGTTATCACTTTTTCTAAACTATTGGGGCTTGTTTGTTAGAAATGGAAGAAATTGACAAATTTTATTTAAAGACATATTTGAAAGTGTTTTTTTACACAAATGCAGAGTGTATTACTTTTTATCAGATGATTTAACAATGACTGACAAGAGTAGTGGTAATGGTAAAAAAAAAAAAAAAAGTGTCCTGCAATTAAATTTTGTTTACATTAGGAGAGACAATGGAAATACAGTATTTGAGATTTCTATGTAAACTGATGGTGAAGATGTCTATTTATTTAATTCTGGTAGTCCTGTACTGTTTTCCATCTACAGATGTAAACAATCAGCCTTCTGAAAGTAATTTTGATAACAGTGATAAAGAATTACTATCCCACGTGCCCTAAAATCAAACTGTATTTGAAAAATTGGATACATTAAGTACAGTGAGCAATGCTGGGGAGTCAGTCAGAGGAAACACTAAAAGACCTCTGGAGGAGGAAGATTCTGATACCACAGCATATACCAAATAAACATTGAAATGTAGGAGGGATGTAAGGGGAAAAAAAGTCAGCCACAGTAGTCCAACTGATTTTTTTAAACACCTTTATTAAATTATCGCTTATGACAAAGGCAAACCTACATTAACAGACAATAAAGCAAACTATTTTTAACATTTTCTATTTCAATGCAACATACAACACACATATTTTCTTTGCTATTATCATTAGTCCAACATTACAAAAATGCCCAATTCCTGCCCTCTCTTAAACCTCACTGCATGTATTGTTGCCAGAATTTCAATTTAATTCTGTGTAATTTGCTCCTTCCCCTTTCTAAAGATCCCAGTTCCATTTTTTTGTCTTTTATAATATTCAGTACCTTAAATACAGTTCTTACTTTTGGCAGCCAACAGAATTAAACTTAATAAGGCCTTAGTGTGTCTAGGCAATTCACATCTTGTATCCTAGCTCAAAAGAATCATTTTCATACTTAACAGCTATCTGCTCACCCGATATTTCTGATAACGTACTCTGTAGGAAATCTGTAAAATCTCCCAACTCACTGCACTCCCAAAATATATGTTCCCAGTTACCTCTTTCTTCCTCATCACACCGCCAACATTTGCAAAATGTTTTCAAGTCTACTTGGGGGTATAAAAATACCTATGCATACACTTCCAACAAAAAATCCTACACCTTCTGGACTCGGCTGTACACGTGGGAGCCATACATATGTCTTCCCATTGTTTTCATGTAAATTGCTTTTCCAGCCTTTCTTCCCAATCTTTTCTAACTTCCTCTGATTGATTCTTATAGTTATCATACAATATTTTATGTGCCCTACTAATTATTCCTTTTGTAACTGCTGCATCTGTTCTAGATTTAACGAAAAACTCTATCATTGCATGTCTTTCACTTAAAATTCCCCTATCCCTTTTATCCCTTTCTCTTTTCCTGAATCAAGCCCTGGTAGGAAAGGCAGTCTCTAGCCTGCAGTCCAAATGTCTTATTGGCCTCATTCCACTCTATTACATTTCCTGCTTAACTTATTTGCTTCCAATATCTTGGTTCCTTTGCCAAGTTTCTCCAGTAAATTCCAGCCCCATCTTGCCTATTTTCTGTACCCTTACTTGCAGGCATCCCTACTGGCAAAATCATCTTTCTCTATTCTTGTATTGGCTTATTTCTCAGAATACTTTCTGCTATGGCTGTTACTATTCTTCTCAATGATCTGCATTCAAAATACCACTCTCTCTCTCTGTTTCTTGAATGCCTCCTTGGCTCTTGCTCCATCATCACCCCTTTCTACTTTGAATTATAACCTTCTGCATGTGTTATATATATGAGCCTAAATTGTGTAGCGTTAAAACATCCCTTCAAATCAGGTAAATTTAAGTCATCTTGCTCTATTGGAAGGATGCCTCACAGCAAGAGGTTCTCCGGTTCGATCCTCGGCTGGGGTGCCTTCTGTGCGGAGTCTGCATGTCCTCCCTGTGGTGTTTCCTCCGGTTGCCTCCCACATCCCAAAGACATGCTGCAGGTGGATTGGACACTCTAAATTGGCCCTAGGTGTGCGTGTGAGTGTGCCTTCTGTGGAAGGTTGGGCACTGGGCTGGCAACTCGACACCGTAAAACTCCACTGCCATTCAATGTGCGGACAAGGTGATCCGCTGTGAAAGAAGAAGAAGAAGCTCTATTGGAAGGATCAACTTATCCCACTTAACTCTTGTCCTCTTTACCTCCCAGACAAATTCCTTCAATTCTTTATTAATTCCCAAAACAGAATCTTGATAGAAGAGTAAGAAAGGCAGAGGATAATTAAAAATTCACATAAATACTGCAGAACCAAAGGTTTCTGAACCTTAAAAGGATCCTGATTCTTGGTTTAGCATCCACTTAACCACATATGATTTTTCTAGTAAAATGATTCTTTGCCTTCTTTAATATCTGCAGAACATCCTAAGAAAAGGTGCCTAAAAGGTAGTAAAATTCTACTATCCAGGTAGTAAGCTGAACAAATTGAAGACTGGGTATATCACACAGCCCCTAAAAGTAAGTCTGTCCTGTAAGGAAGCTTGCGGTAATTGCCCTTGGCTATTTCAAAAAGAAGAGAAAACCACTGTTGCCTTGGTCAAAAGGGATGAACCACAATTATCCTGGGAGGGTCCTTTTGAATCTCTAGATGAAACCTTGTTATCACAGGAAGATGTGGAAAAGCATGCAATTGCAGCTTTCCCCATCCACGGGAATGAAAAGGCATCTGTCTTCCAGGCTTTTGTGCAAGGAGTTCTGCAGCAGAATTTCTTTAACTGTCTGTTGTGAACAAAGGCAAACAGATCTAACTGAAGAGTTCCCCAAAGTTGGATCAAAACCTGGAAGATCCTTGGGTGCAACTTCCATTCATGAGGGTCTACCCTGCTACAAAATTCTGCTCTGATGGAACGTAAGTAGCCTGCTGAGATAAGACTGTGCTGAACTGCTAGTTCCCACTGTAAAAGGGGTAGTATCTGGTCATCCTCCCATTTGTTTATGAACCATATTACTGTGATCACTAGTAGACAGGAGTGCAAAGATGGTTTAGAGATCTGAGAGCATTTGTTAGTGTCATCAATTGACATCTATGTGTTTCAATGTTTCCTGCTGGTTTCGTAGACCTTGGGCTCTCACCCCTTTGGATACATGTCCCTAACAAAGTCTGAGACATGTGTGGTCACAGAATGAGCAGGGAATGGTGGAGAAAAGTGAGGCCTGGGTTGAGGGACAACTAATGGACCCACCAGAGGATCTCTATTTTGAAAAGCACTAGCAAAGGGATAAAAAGAGATAGGGTGTGTTAGTTTTGGATCCAGATTCATTTGAGGTACCAGAAGATTTTTCATAGGTAATATAATCATAGGAATTATGAGAATTGTAGAGGCCATTAAATGTTGAATCTTAAGATAATCCCTTTCAAAGCCATAGTTTAGATGGAAAATGTAAGAACCAGCTCCTTGTAAAACTCCATTTTGTCCTGATGAAGAAAATTAATTATGAGAGCTGTAAAATTGCAACTAACTATACAGTGGCAGAAAACTGCAAGAATGGCAAATAAAACATAGAACTTATGCTACATTTTTACTTAACTCAAACAAACTGCTAGCTAAAATCCGGGTATATTGTTTGAAATAAGCTTTTTATACTGTGTTTTTGAAAATTATGAAGGATGTATCTAGGAGATATTCCAGAAACCTTATCCTGTGAGATGGAATGAAAAATTATTTATCCGTGTTCACCTTAAATCCTAGACTAATGAGAAGTTTTTTTTTATTAAACCTAAGCCAGAGATACTTTTTAACACCTTTATTAAATTATTACTTAAAACATACGCACACATACATTAATGGAAATGAAAACAAACCATATTAACATTTTCATATTTATATTTTCATATTTATACATTATACATTACATATGTTTCTTTTTAACAATTACCATCCACCCCAACATTACATAAATTGCTCAGTTCTTGCCTTCACTTAAACATCACTCTTTCTCCTGAACATTATTCTGCAGGTATCGTTCCCATAAATAAATATTAGTTACTTCTACATAATTTGTTGCATCCATTTTCCAAAGATGCTACCTCTTTCTTTTATCTCATTAACAATATTCAGTACTTCAGCTGTGGATGGTTTAGATTTTGATTTCCATTTTCTAGCAATTGCTTTTTTGGCATTCAATATCACAAAATTTAGTAAGGCCTTATACTGTTAAGGCAATTCAGATCTAATATCCCAGGTCAAAAGAAAAAGTTTATTAGTTAAAAAAGAAGTTATATACTCACCATAACGTTCCATCTGAGTAGTTCTACTTCATTTGTCTTCAACCTTTGGGACTTGGATCCAGCATGGATCTGACATGGCCGCATAGCTAGCATCACTGATCCGAGCTCTCAGCTCCTTCCCTCTACCCATAATGCTCCCCTGCCTCCTTCCTCCCTTCAGATATAGAGTTTGATGCTGACAATAAACATAGACCCGACCCAACAAGGCTCTATCACTGCTAACTGCTCCAATATACCCTAAAGCAAGGACATAAAGGGCAAAATGTGGCAAAAAGTTCTTACATATGATCAAGACAACAGTGACAAGGCAGGGGGAAGGAGGGGGATGGTTAAAGACAAATGAAGTAGAACTACTCAGATGGAATGTTATGGTGAGTACATAACTTCTTTAAAGACAAATGAAGTAGAACTACTCCGATGGAACGTTATGGTGAGTACATAACTTCTTTATCTGAAGTAGTTCACTTTATTTGGTCTTCAACCTTTGGGATAGAGTCCCCAGCTACTTACACCTTATAGGACCTCATGGAAGGATATTCCGGAGCATGGTGGAGCCAAAAAAAGCCTTGCATCTGGAAATGATGTCCAACTTATAATGGGAAATGAAAGTATGAGATGAGGACCATGTAGCAGCAGAACAAATGTCATCCAGAGAGACTCTAGACCAATATGTCACCGAGGTAGCCATGGACCTGGTGGAGTGTGCTTTAACCTGGCCTGGTGGAGCCAGCCTCTTAGCTAGATAGGCCCTGGTGATGCATTCAGTAATCCATCTGGCAATAATAACTTTGGAAATTGGTTTCCCCAAAAAAGGACTGGCACAAGAAACAAATAACTGATCAGACTTCCTAAAGGATTTAGTCCTGTGAAGGTAAAATCTGAGTTGTCTGTGTACATTAACAAATGCAACTTGTATTCAGCCTTATTCTGAAAATTTGGAAAGAAAACTGGCAAATTGATCATTTGGTTTATGTTCGCTTCAGAGTCCACTTTAGGTATAAAGGAAGGATTGGTATGAAGAGGAACTCTATCCTTGTGTAAAATCATGTAAGGGACTTTAATAGACAGAGTCTGGAGTTCCGATACCCTCCTAGCAGAGGTGATGGCTACTAAGAATCCAGTCTTCCAGGATAAAAAACTGTAACACAACTGTAGCTGCATATTCAAAAAGGGGTGCAACTAGAGCCTGTAGAACTAAACTGAGGTCCCATGGAGGCGAAGGATCTTTCACCAGGGGATGTAGTAAGAAAGTACCCTTTAGAAAAACTTTGCAGAGCTCAGAAGAAGCTAAAGCAGTCATATTTTCTCCTATGTGAAAAGAAGAAATAGCGGCCAGTTGCACTCTAATAGTAGACGAACTGGCACCCTGCTGAAAGAGACTTGCTAAAAAACCTAGAACTGCCGAAACTGAGGCTGTGAAGGGATCTAAGGCATGCTGGGAAGCCCAGATCGAAAAAAGTTTCTATTTCCTATGGTATACTTTTCTGGTCGAGGACTTGTGAGCTGGAACTAAACCGGGAGTCCTAATGATCATGGGAACTGGAGCAGCCAAGCCATGAGCTTCAGACTGACCAGATCTGGATGAGGTATCCCTGACGGATGGGAGATAAGATTTGGAACCGGATCCAGAGTCCATGGTGGAACTACTGCATGAGACCGTAGGGACAGGAACCAGACTTGGCAAGGCCAGAATGGGACAATGAGGATGACTGTGCTCCCCATCCTGCAAGCTTTCTGCAGAAACCTGGAGATCAAGGGCAGAGGAGGGTGGCCAAGTATGAACTAGAGGATCTACCTTACAAGCTAGACACTTCACAAGATCGACATTTAGAATGACGAGACCATAAGAACGAAACCGCAAAAACACGAAAGTTCACATGCCCGACAAACCACAATCCTAACAGTTAACAAAACAAAAAGTTCGCTGTTCCACACAACACACACACAACACAAGCACACCAACAACCTAAAAACCTACACTACACCTTACACACAACTATTTATGCACTAACCTTAACCCAAACCCTAACCCTAAGGTCCGTCACTATCGCACACTTACCTTACCCGCACCCTAACCCACTTAATCTGCCCCTAACCCTCAAGTCCCTCACTATTGCACACTTACCTTACCCGCACCCTAACCCTAAGTCCCTCACTATCGCACGCTTACCTTACAAGCACCCTAACCCTAAATCCCTCACTATTCCACACACACCTTACCTGCACTCTAACACTAAATCCCTCACTATTGCACACTTATCTTACCCACACCCTATCCCTAAGTCCCTCACTATCGCATACTTACCGAGTCACACTCACACATTTCCCATGTCTGTGTTTTTGCTGTTGAGATTACAAGTTGTCGGTTATCTGCTCTGTCGGTCTTGTGGTCTCGTCATTCTAAATGTCGATCTTGTGAAGTGTCGAGCTTGTAAGGTAGATCCAAACCAGAGCATCTCCAGGGGTTTTCCCTCGAGGGGGACACAGGCCGAAGAACTCACTGCACTCCGTGTTGGAAGGAGATGTGAAGAGATCGCAGCAAGGTCGACCCCACCTGGGGAAGATCTGCTCTGCCACTGAAGGGTTCAGAGACCACTCGTAATGGACCTGCTAAGCCTGTTCGCCAGAAGGGTGGACTGACCCGGGATCTGCATTGCTACCAGAAAACTGCCAGAAGAGATCGCCCATTCCCACACTCTCATGGCCACGCAACACAGGGGATAGGATCTGGTTCCCCCCATTTGTTGATGTACCAGACTACTGACATGTTGTGCGTCTGTATGGCAATTCCCCCTAGAGGCAGAAAGGCATGAACAGCTTGCAACGTTAGAAGCACTGCCTTCATCTCATGCACGTTGATATGTAACTTGGTCTCGGAAAGGGAGCACTTGCCTTGGACCGTCTGCCCCGAGCAATGCCCCCCACCCAAGCAGGGAGGTGTGTGTGGTCACTGTGGCTTTGGGCAAGGGTGGAAGAAAGGGACGATCCTTCGTAAGATCTGGAGACTGAATCCACCAACTAAGGGAATCCCTGCAAACCCTAGATATCCAAACCGGGTAAGATATAGGTTGATCCAGAACAGACCATTGGATCACAAGAGTTCACTGAAGAATACGCATGTGAAAGCAAGCTAAAGGTAAGAGTTGGATTGCAGCTGCCATGGAACCCAAGGCTCTGAGAACTGACACTGCTGTTGGAAACTCTGTCTGAAGAACCGGCAAGACATGGGCCCTCAGATAGCAAATTCTTTCTGGGGTTAGAAAGACCTGCATCTGAATTGTATCTAACCGGGCCCCAATGAAGTCCAGGCTCTGAACTGGCATCAGCGCAGATTTGGAGACTGATCGTGATGCCTAGATGTTTGGCTAAACATAGAAAGGAGTCCCTGGCTTGGCATAGAAGATGCTTGGTCGGGGCCACAAAGAGTCAATCTTCCAGGTACGGATAGGCCTGAATGCCCTAATGCCTCAGGTGAGCTGCAACCACTGCCATTACATTACTTTGGTGAACACCCGGGGGGCTGTGGTGAGACCAAAGGGGAGGTCTCTGAATTGAAAGTGATTGGGTCCCAGCCCAAGAAATCTCCAGGAGCGTCTGTCCATTTTGATATGGTAGTAAGCATCTTGGAAGTCTATTGAGCACATCCAATCGTTCACCTGCAGACAGAGCAGGACAGAGAGGAGAGTAACCATCTGGAATTTTGTCTTGGTTGCTGCCAGGTTTAGGGTGGAAAGATCCAAGATGGGTCTTAGGCCCCCCATCTTCTTTGGCACTAAAAAGAACCTGGAATAGAACCCAATCTGGATTGGTCTGGGGGAACCTTTGGATGACTTGCTTTTTTAGCAGCATGTGTACTTCTAAGGCTGCTATCTCGTTTTGAGGGGGTGGAACATCTGGGATGTGTCTGAGAAGAAGGGGTGGCTGATTGAATGGGATAGAATAGCCTCTGGATATAATCTGCAACTCCCAGCGATTGTTTGTCATGGACTTCCATGCAGCTGGATGCAGAGAAAGGCAACCCCCGACTGCTTCCAGAGAGGAACAGCCGGGGAACCCTTCAGGGCTGCTGTCCGGGCCCACCTGAGAAAGGTTCTCGGGATCTGGAATTCCTCGGATTCCCTCTGCCACTGGGCCGGTATTGATCATAACCCCCTCTGACTCTGGGGACGAACTGTTCTGAGTGTCCCGGTTAGACGTCTGAGACTTCCAAACCACATCTTCATTCCTCCCTGATTCCTCGAGAAGGACCTTTGAGGGGAGGAGAAGCGGATTCCGACGGCAGACAGTCTTACCATCCTTCTCACTCTGGACAAGTGTCTCTCTAACTGACTTCCCAAAAAGGGAAGAACCATCATAAGGGGCGCTGGTAAAGGATGCCTTGAAGGGGTCAGAGAACTGACACAGCCGGAGACAGGAATTACGCCTGATGGTAATTCCCAACCCGGCGGCCCTAGCGGCTCCCTCTGTAGCATCGGAGAGAAGATGCATAGATGTATTAGAAATGGCTTTTAGAGTGGCCATACAGGTGGAGAATGTCTTCTTGTCCTCTGCCGACATGGACTCTGGGATCGATTCAGCGACCTCCTTGACAAGGTCACTCTGTAATCGGGTCAGGTGTGCCATGTAGTTCAGCGCCCGGACTGCAAAGGTCGCTGAAGCATACACCTGCTTCCCAAACCGGTCCAAAGTTCATGACTCACAGTCAGGAGGATGGAACGAAGTGCTTTCCTGGGGCAGCTTTTTCTCTGTGGCCACGGCCACGACCATAGCATCTACCGGGGATCCCTTATACCAGTGCATCCTATCACGAGGGGGAATGAGAACTTTGTCGAGCCATTTGGGAATAGACTCCACTGTGTCCGGCTCCTTCTATGCCCGAGATGTTATGAGATCCACTAAGGGATCCGCGGGAGAGGGCACCTAGGAAGTAGATGGGCCCAAGCCGAACGCCTCAAGAAACACTGCTTCATCCAAGGTAGTTTTTTGCCCAGGCCACCCCCCCTTTCTGATGCAGGATTTCCATGATGTCTCCAAAGGAGATATCCTTGGGTGGGATTGGTGGGAACCTTCCCCTTCCTCCAACTCAGTGTCCAAGGTGACAGTCTAGGTGTCACCTCTTACACGTCTGTTTGCGAGGGACCTCCTCAGTGTGGCTCTCTGGGGAGGACTCACAAACATTTGGGGGCCCTGACTGGAGCGACTTGAGGCATTACAGGCGCGGGCTGTCCCTGTGAGGACAAAATGGTCAGAACCATACCAAATCCAGAGGGGGTCAGGGCGGAGTTCGAAGACAAGATAGTCAGGGGTCTCGATGGGGCCGAGAGAATGCTCACCACCATGTCAAAAGCAGATGGAGAACAGACATCCAAAGCAGACCCCAACAGAGCCGTTCCCTTCTGATCCAATGGGGGAGTCGGAGCTGAGACTCTAGGAGCCAAGAAACCAAGAGAGGCACTTTGATCCGAAACACTCTGAGCCAACAATGCTCCCTCGGATCTGACCCCGAGGCTACGGTTCAGAGAGCTCAGATCCGACAAGCTCAAGGCAAGCGCTGGTGTCGAGGTACTAGGTACCATTGGCACTGACTCCCCGACACTGAGAGTCCTTAGTTCCAAGGGCTCCGAAACCACAGATCTGATCGGAGAAATCGGTGAGAAAAAGGCTTGCGAAGCACCCCCTTTGGAGGGAGATGGAGCAGGCAAGACCCCATCTGAATATGAATGCGGATAAACTTCCACACCATTTTGTCCATCTCCGCTTCACTGAGAGACCAGGTGGACCGGGAAGAAGAGGCCACGGACATGGGTCGAGAGACCTGGCAGGGGGAAGGGGAAGACCGCACTCTGACCACCTCCAGCTCTGGGAGCAGAGCCAGGGGGAATCCAGGTCGGGAAGTCGCAGTTTTGGTGGGAGGGCCAACCGAGGCAGACTGGTTGGGGGACCGCTTCCAGGGCCTGTCCCTAGAAGTCTTATCTCCCACTCCAGGCCTCTTGGAGGGAGTTTGAGTCCCTTAATCTGGGGAGGGGAACTAGCAGTGGTTGTAGGTCCAGTGGCCGGAATGGCTGTTCCCGTGGCGGGCAGGAGGCCCTTGACTATTAACTTATTCCTCCTATCCTGAAGTACTCTGGGGTTGAACCCAGAGCAAATAGGACAGGAGGTCTCTAGGTGGGAAGCACCCAAGCAAACCAAGCACCGAGTGTGGCCATCAGCAGGAGGCAGCTCATGGCCACACTCGGAGCAGTGTTTGAAGCCTGACTTAGGGGCTTCGGACATGATTCACACACACACACACACACACACACACACACACACACACACACACACACACACACACACACGCGCACACTTGCTTAACAAGGAAAGAAAAGCAAAAGAGGAGGTTTTTTTTTTATCGATGCTAACGCATTTGGAGAAAGGAAAGAGAAATAGAGAGAAAAAGGGTTTATCACTTACGTGAAAATGCACAAAAAAGACACACTCACTCCAGGGAGCTCGGACCACATTGCAAACTGAACAGCGGCAAACAAGATTTGAAGGGAGGAAGGAGGCAGGGGAGCATTATGGGTAGAGGGAAGGAGCTGAGAGCTTGGATCAATGATGCCAGCTATGCGGTCATATCGGATCCATGCTGGATCCAAGTCCCAAAGGTTGAAGACCAAATGAAGTGAACTACTTCGGATATAACTTTCTCTCCCAACCTTTCTAACAAACACTCTGTAATGACTTTTTTAATCTGTCTATTACATTTCCAAAAAACATATTCCCTATTATTTCCCCCATCCCATCACATATCTAGACTTGCTATCTGCCTGAGGAAATATTTACTGAAGTTTGTTTGGTGTAAGAAAAATGCCTAGCCAAACACTTCCATGCAAAAACCCTAAACGTTTTGGACCTTGATGCATACCTTGGCACCATATTAATGTCCTCCCACAGTTCATTTGAATATTGCTTTGCCATTCTCTCTTCACAATCTTTTCTATCCTCATTTTATTGATTTATACACTTATCTTGCATTATTTTATAT